>NC_012872.2:22153896-22156214 GCF_000003195.3 Sorghum bicolor
GACATGCTCCCCGCCCTTTCTTTTTGCCCTATCGTGTTCGCCTCGTCGCGCTGGTCACCATGGTAGTTTTCTTTTTGTTTGGCGTGGCCGAGAACGTGTTTCCGGCGAGCTCCGAGGAGCTCACCTCATCGGCGGCAATGGCGCCGCCGTGGTCGGCCTCGGCTCAGGGGAGCAGCCCCACCTCCTTTCTTCAAGGGCCGTTCGATCTGTTTCCAGTAGCACAGATTACATACCCCTTCGGTGTTGCGTAACCGGTCCACCGTGGTCCATGGGCACGGTCCACGGATGCCCGATTAGTCGGTCCACGCGCTCACTGGTGGACCGAACCAATTCTACCGCGCCACGTGGCCCCCCCTGTCGGCCAGCGACGCGGTCAGCCGTGGATCGCTAGGGGTTTTGCACTTTAACCCCCCTATTTCGGGCAAATCAACCCGCAGTCCAACTTAGTTCAAAAGTATTTCTTTTTAATCCTATTTTCTTCCGTTTTAAACCCTGTACTTTAATATAACAGTGCGCGCGGTCCAGAACCGTTAGAAATCTGGTTTTTATTCATTTAAATTCGCTTTTGATTCAGTTTATTCACAGAAATGCCATTCAAATTGTTTTATGCATAACTTTCACGTTTTAAGTCCCATTAGAGTGATTCTTTCGCTCATGTGTTCGTAGAAATGCGTAGATTAGATTTATATACTTTTCAGTCACTGTTTTTAGTATTTGGTGTACTGTTCTAATAGAACTCTATTTGTATGCATGTGATGATTGGATTGGATGCTTGATTGGTGTTTGGATCACGAATAGAAGGAGATTAGGTTGGGGTGGTTGAGGAGCAGTTTGTGGAGCTCTACTAGGAGGAAACTTTTGAGGAAGGCAAGTGTAATATAGGATTCCTTGTACCTATGAATATTATTTAATTAATTCATATGCATGTGTCTAAATTGAAATGCCTATAAGGACATTACCTAGACAACTTTGTACCATAAATCCTTGATACCCATGGGAAAGTATGCATTTATTTAGGTAGTTGCTGCTCCGCTGAAAACCTAAGATAATGAATTTACTTGATTAATTGGTATATGCAATATGATAAAATATGTTCTAGAAAATTGGTTCAAGGGGGCTAGAGCTTGGGGTTTGGCTCTAGATTCCTCTCCATAAGGACTTAATCCTGAAGTGGCCACCCAGGAGGTCACGTACAATCCTGAGAGTCAAATGGCTCTGACCTTAATCATATAACTAGTATGTCTCTAGCAAATTAGTAGTTATCGAAAGGCGCTAGAGGGGGGTGCCTCGTGGTGTATAGATGTCACTCCTACCTTGGTGTGTATAGTGCCGCGACCACATGTGCCTCTCGAAGGAGGTCATCTATGCACACTTGCCACTGAAACTTCGCGGCTACTATTTTTTTGTTAAGGTCACTGGCGAAAGGTTAAGTAGTGGGACCCTGTCACACTTCCTCGGTAGAAGTGGTGTGGGCCTTGCAAACCCCGACACTAGGGAACCACGGCTCGGGGGTAAAGTTGTACAATTTCTGTAGAAATCTAAAACCTGTTATAACAGCCGAGCTCTCGGTCATGAGCGGCCTGGATCCTTCTTGGTTAGCAGTTACTTGGTCTTGTTTGGGAAAGGTATTAATTTTGACTAAAACTTATGTAACCAGGGTTGGTTTATCATTAAAAGTAGAAAGTTTTGGATAATAAGACATGACCAACTAAAATGCTAACCGCTGTTAAACCGAGTCAAGCCTTTGAGCCTTCATATACCCCTATGTTATACTTGCTAAGCATGGTGCGCTTACACTTGTTTATATTTCAATGAAAATCCCAGATGGGTAACATATGTGTGTACTGAGGAGTTCCCTGAAGATGTCTAGGACTTCTAGAGTGCTGGTGTTCACTAGTTAGTGTCCCTATGGCAGCAAGGGCTTAGCTTTCCGCTTTATGTAATAATGTTGCCAATGAGCAAGACCATGTGAGATCTTTACGATGAATATGCGATGTAATAAAGTACTTTACTTTGATATATTTACAATTTGTGATAATATGTGTGTTTGGACATCCTGGGCGCACATATTTGAGTACTTGGTTTTGTTATCAAAACTGGGTGCGACAATAATTTCTCTCTGAACCTTTCTCAACATTTTTTTTTCACTTCACTTTTTTTTGCAGTTTCTTTTCTATTTTTTTGACACACTGTTATTTTTATATAGAACTAATCATAGGGATCACATTATGACACTTGCACAACTAAAGATAAAAATAAAACAATAACCAGTAGCTAGATAGGATCAAAGTAACACAAAGGATGATATAGGCTATAGA
>NC_012872.2:22158065-22184157 GCF_000003195.3 Sorghum bicolor
CTCATCATTGTCACTATTGTAAGGACAATCCGCCAGAATATGATGGGGGCTTTTGCACTTGTAGCATAGCCTCACATGCTCCTTGTTCTTAAAGTGATCTCTTCTCTTTCTTGTGTGATAGCCCTTCTTCTTCAACATCTTGCCAAACTTGCGGACGAAGAGTGCTAGTGCTTCATCATCACTATCATCATTGGAGCACCCCTCATCACTTGATTCTTCCTTCTTGGCCTTGCCCTTGTTCTTGCTCTTGGATGAAGAGCTAGCTTTGAATGCTACACTCTTTTTCTTCTTGTCATCATCATCCTTCTTCATGACCTCATCATCATCATTGTCATTGTATTGATCTTCGGTCATGACATCTCCAAGTACCTCATTGGGAGATACACCGGTCAATCCACCTCTAAAGATGATTGTTCTCAATGTCTTGAACCTCTTGGGCAAGCACATCAAGAACTTGTGAATGAAGTCCTCATCCTTCACTTTCTCACCAAGGCCCTTGAGATCATTGATGATGACTTGGAGCCTATAGAACATCTCCGGTATTGATTCATCATCCTTCATCTTGAAGTTTGAAAGCTTGTCCTTGAGCATATACAATTTGGCACTTTTTACCGTTGTAGTGCCCTCATATGTTTCTTCTAGCCTTGTCCACACTTCACTTGCTCTCTCAAGATCTTTGACTTGTTCAAATACCTTTGAATCAATGCCATTATAGATTGTGTTGGGAGCCATTGTATTGCATTGCTTGTTTGCTCTCTCATTGTCGGTGGGGTTGGCGGGGTCAAGGATCACAAAGTCATTCTCCGTGACTTCCCACACTCTATCATTGATTGATCCAAGGTACATCTTGATTTTTCTCTTCCAATAATCAAAGGAACTTGTGCCATCAAAGAACGGTGGTTTGCCTCCAACATGGTTGAACACTATTTGAGCCATAATTTGAGCACCGAGGTTGTTAGGCCTTCACAAACGGTGACCACGGCTCCGATACCACTTGAAAGGTCCTAATATGGCTAGAGGGGGGTGAATAGCCTATTTAAAAAATCTACAAACTCACTAGAGCAAGAGGTTAGTAAATAACAAAGCGAAGCTTTTTGCTCTAGCTCTAATGGGGTGTTTGCAAGCCACCTATCCAACAATTCTAGTTGATATGATCACTAAGCACACAAGCTCTAGGTCTTCTACAAGATACACTAGTGAGCTTAATTACACAAGTCAAAACTAGCAACTAAAACTAGTTACACTACTTTGCGGTAAGTGAAAGGAGAGGAAAAGATATTTATACCGCCGTGTAGGGGATGAACCAATCACCAAATATATCAACAATCAAGCACCGGGAGAATGCCAATCAATCACAATTGAGACACCAATTTTTCTCCCGAGGTTCACGTGCTTGCCGGCACGCTACGTCCCCGTTGTGTCGACCAACACTTGGTGGATCGGTGGCTAAGAGGTGTAGCACGAACCTCGTCCTCACTAGGACACCACAAGAACCTACCGACAAGTGAGGTAGCTCAATGACACGAGCAATCCAATAGAGTTACCTTTCGGCTCTCCGTCGGGGAAGGTACAAGACCCCTCACAATCTCTGGGAGATGGCCACGAACAATCACTAACTCGTGCCAATCCTCCTCCGCTGCTCCAAGCCGTCTAGGTGGCGGCAACCACCAAGAGTAACAAGAAAACCGCAGCCAAAACGATCCCCAAGTGCCACTAGATGCAATCACTCAAGAAAATGCACTTGGAATCACTCCCAATCTCACAAAGATGTATAATCTATGAAGGAGATGAGTGGGAGGTGTTTGCTTAGGCTCACAAGAAAGTTATGAATGCTAAAATGCCAAGAGAGTGAGCCCTAAGCCGGCCAACAACTATTTAAAGACCCCTCAAACAAATAGAGCCGTTTGCTCTCTCACTGGGTCTAACTCGGGGGCACCGGACGCTCTTAAAGGGGCACCGGACGCTCAACACCTGCGTCCGGTGCTCCAATGTCAGCCACGTGTCGTCTTTTGAAACGCTCGTGTCAGAGTCTAACGGTCACCTGCAGTGCACCGGACGCTGAGCAAGTTAGCACCGGACGCGTCCGGTGCACACCGGACTCATGCGCAGAGAGTTCCGCAAACTCCCAGGGTCACCGGACGCAAACCACCGGACGCACCCTGATCGTCCGGTGCTCACCGGACTCACACCCAGAGAGGTTTGCAAAACGCGCGGACACCGGACTCAGACCACCGGACGCTTCAGCTTGCATCCGGTGCCTGGCGTCCGGTGCCTAACCCCAGCTGAGCCAGGTAGCCTGCACACCGGACGATCAGACACAGCGTCCGGTGCCTCTCAGCCAGCGTCCGGTGAGTGTTCCTCAGCAAGAAACACTCCCGTGACTTCTCCAAATTTCCCACTGGCGCAATAGAAAATATGCACTTCATTTTCTCAAAAACCCATCCTCTCTCTACCCTTCAAACTCCACCTCCTTCTCAAAGTGTGCCAACACCACAACGTGTAAACCAACAAGTGCACGTGTGTTAGCATTTTCACAAACAATTTTTCAAGGGTTACTTAGTTAGCTCACTAGGTCCTAATGCACTTAGACAACCGTTTTCACAACGAGATTACCCCTCTTAATAGTACGGCTGTCTATCCTAAATGTGATCACACCCTCTGTGGTGTCTTGATCACCAAAACCAAAACCCTAGGCAATACCTTTGCCTTGATCTCCATAGGGTTTTGTTTTTCTCTTTCTTCTTTTCCAAGTTGAGCACTTGATCATCTTGAGGTCATCACCATCGTCACAATGATCATCTCTTGCTTCATCACTTGGCATGTACCAACCTCATTAAGTCTACACATACTTAGCATAGAGGTTAGTACTAGGGTTTCATCAATTATCCAAAACCAAACTATGGCTTTCACCAGTGGCGCGGCCCGCTCCACCACGGTTAGCCGCGCGCACCCGCCCCTTCTCCCCCTCTCACTGTGCGGTAGGGCCTGCCTGTCGGCGCTCTCTCCCCCTCTCTCTCTCACAGCACCGTGGGGCCCGCTCGTCAGTGTCTCCCCCTTTCTTCCTCGCTGAGCTGGGAGCGCGCGATGGCATTCAACGCCATCATCCCCCTGCCTCCAAGCTTCGATTGATGGAGGCCATCAATCGGCCTTCAAGCCGCCTTGATGCCGGGCTTAATCGCCCGAGCATTCGCCCCCTCAGTGCCCCTACTTGCCCTCTAAAGCTCACTGCCGAGCCCTTCCTTTCCCCCTTCCGTTTGTGAACCGAGCTCAATTCCCCCCCAAATTCTCCGTCTTCGGGGCACAGTGGACGCTGCGAACGTACACAAAGCGTTCGCCTGGCGATACCGCGGCCGTAGGTGCTCTCTCACCCTACTTTTCTTCATCTTTTGGTCGAAACCGAGCTCACTGTTGTTTTCTTCCTCTTCCCAGTCCGCCTCGCTCGCGGCCACGCCGCTCGAAGCCTTCCCGTACGCTGCGACCGCCTTCAACGGAACCGCGGTACCCCCTCGATGCTCCCCGTACCTTTAATCGCGTGTTTAGGGCGCTCTATTGCCGAATCTGAGGCTCTCTGAGGGCATGGCAATGGCGCCGCCATGGGGCCATCGTCCCGACATGCTCCCCGCCCTTTCTTTTTGCCCTATCGTGTTCGCCTCGTCGCGCTGGTCACCATGGTAGTTTTCTTTTTGTTTGGCGTGGCCGAGAACGTGTTTCCGGCGAGCTCCGAGGAGCTCACCTCATCGGCGGCAATGGCGCCGCCGTGGTCGGCCTCGGCTCAGGGGAGCAGCCCCACCTCCTTTCTTCAAGGGCCGTTCGATCTGTTTCCAGTAGCACAGATTACATACCCCTTCGGTGTTGCGTAACCGGTCCACCGTGGTCCATGGGCACGGTCCACGGATGCCCGATTAGTCGGTCCACGCGCTCACTGGTGGACCGAACCAATTCTACCGCGCCACGTGGCCCCCCCTGTCGGCCAGCGACGCGGTCAGCCGTGGATCGCTAGGGGTTTTGCACTTTAACCCCCCTATTTCGGGCAAATCAACCCGCAGTCCAACTTAGTTCAAAAGTATTTCTTTTTAATCCTATTTTCTTCCGTTTTAAACCCTGTACTTTAATATAACAGTGCGCGCGGTCCAGAACCGTTAGAAATCTGGTTTTTATTCATTTAAATTCGCTTTTGATTCAGTTTATTCACAGAAATGCCATTCAAATTGTTTTATGCATAACTTTCACGTTTTAAGTCCCATTAGAGTGATTCTTTCGCTCATGTGTTCGTAGAAATGCGTAGATTAGATTTATATACTTTTCAGTCACTGTTTTTAGTATTTGGTGTACTGTTCTAATAGAACTCTATTTGTATGCATGTGATGATTGGATTGGATGCTTGATTGGTGTTTGGATCACGAATAGAAGGAGATTAGGTTGGGGTGGTTGAGGAGCAGTTTGTGGAGCTCTACTAGGAGGAAACTTTTGAGGAAGGCAAGTGTAATATAGGATTCCTTGTACCTATGAATATTATTTAATTAATTCATATGCATGTGTCTAAATTGAAATGCCTATAAGGACATTACCTAGACAACTTTGTACCATAAATCCTTGATACCCATGGGAAAGTATGCATTTATTTAGGTAGTTGCTGCTCCGCTGAAAACCTAAGATAATGAATTTACTTGATTAATTGGTATATGCAATATGATAAAATATGTTCTAGAAAATTGGTTCAAGGGGGCTAGAGCTTGGGGTTTGGCTCTAGATTCCTCTCCATAAGGACTTAATCCTGAAGTGGCCACCCAGGAGGTCACGTACAATCCTGAGAGTCAAATGGCTCTGACCTTAATCATATAACTAGTATGTCTCTAGCAAATTAGTAGTTATCGAAAGGCGCTAGAGGGGGGTGCCTCGTGGTGTATAGATGTCACTCCTACCTTGGTGTGTATAGTGCCGCGACCACATGTGCCTCTCGAAGGAGGTCATCTATGCACACTTGCCACTGAAACTTCGCGGCTACTATTTTTTTGTTAAGGTCACTGGCGAAAGGTTAAGTAGTGGGACCCTGTCACACTTCCTCGGTAGAAGTGGTGTGGGCCTTGCAAACCCCGACACTAGGGAACCACGGCTCGGGGGTAAAGTTGTACAATTTCTGTAGAAATCTAAAACCTGTTATAACAGCCGAGCTCTCGGTCATGAGCGGCCTGGATCCTTCTTGGTTAGCAGTTACTTGGTCTTGTTTGGGAAAGGTATTAATTTTGACTAAAACTTATGTAACCAGGGTTGGTTTATCATTAAAAGTAGAAAGTTTTGGATAATAAGACATGACCAACTAAAATGCTAACCGCTGTTAAACCGAGTCAAGCCTTTGAGCCTTCATATACCCCTATGTTATACTTGCTAAGCATGGTGCGCTTACACTTGTTTATATTTCAATGAAAATCCCAGATGGGTAACATATGTGTGTACTGAGGAGTTCCCTGAAGATGTCTAGGACTTCTAGAGTGCTGGTGTTCACTAGTTAGTGTCCCTATGGCAGCAAGGGCTTAGCTTTCCGCTTTATGTAATAATGTTGCCAATGAGCAAGACCATGTGAGATCTTTACGATGAATATGCGATGTAATAAAGTACTTTACTTTGATATATTTACAATTTGTGATAATATGTGTGTTTGGACATCCTGGGCGCACATATTTGAGTACTTGGTTTTGTTATCAAAACTGGGTGCGACAATAATTTCTCTCTGAACCTTTCTCAACATTTTTTTTTCACTTCACTTTTTTTTGCAGTTTCTTTTCTATTTTTTTGACACACTGTTATTTTTATATAGAACTAATCATAGGGATCACATTATGACACTTGCACAACTAAAGATAAAAATAAAACAATAACCAGTAGCTAGATAGGATCAAAGTTAACACAAAGGATGATATAGGCTATAGAGATTTTTTGTGGGGATTTTTAGATATAAAAGAGGCACAAAGAACACACGAAGGATAAATGATCAGCAACTAAAACAAAGACTCTAATGGACTGCGATTTAACCGAACTCACTAAAATAACAGATTGAAACAAAGGTCTAAGCAATATATTTTTCTAGATTTTGGTGGATAGGACGAAGCAAAAATATATATGTAGCTAGGGATAGAATTCCTACCGTGGTAACGAAACCTTTGATACCAGATGATGCGACACGTTGTCCCGATCTTCACGACGTAGGCTGAACACCGATAACTAGCTGAAGAACAGTCGGATAACTTGCTGCAAGCAGCGATAACTAGTGCAACCTGGCAAATAAAACTCGAAGCCAACCACCGTCTTTAACCGGCAACCTGAATCGAGGATTCACCCAACCACACTCTCAAGGAACCAGCACAGCCTACAATAAATCAAGGAATACCTTGAAGGGAGTAGGAGCACAAATTTGGAGCGGATGAAGCCGCCGCCTATGTAATCCCATGAGGAAATCACAAGAGCAAAGGGGTAGAGATCACTCTCTGAATATTTGCTAGCACACAGCTAAACAAAAAAGGTTCTGTATTTCAATTATCAAAAGTCTGAGATTACAATGAGTCTTATGGGGTATTTATAGTAGCAACAGCCCTGCTAGATAGGTATGAAAACGAAATAGAGTTTCTGAGGGAAGGGAATGTGAAAGGTCCCCTCAAAATGGATTCCCGAAGTGGCTTCGCGTGACTGTTGGCCTCCAGAGCAGTCTCCAATAAACTGACCATAACTTTTTATTAGTAAGTCCAAATGATGAACCGTTTCTTGGTGTGAAACTAGACTCAAAGGGCTTTCCAGCAATGTATGCCAACCAGCACGAAACATTGTAGATTGGTACAGTTTTACTTGGCAAGTTGTACCAACATTCTGTCACAACAGACTCTTGACCTTCCAAGCAGTCTGTACTAATTCTAGTCTGCAGGCAATATGGAGTATCCAAACTGATCATCACTAGACTCATTGGAAAGTAGACTCGTCAAGCTTTCCAACAAGTGCTCATGGACCTTCATAGCTTTTGTGAGTAAAAAGTTATGAAGATTTCTTTGCACTGGTCCGTTTTTGACTTCCAATGGCCCGTTTTTGACTTCTTCTGAAAACTTGCACTGGTCCGTTCTTCAGGGTCTGATTCATCTTTCTCTTCTTCTATATACCTGAGTACAATTAAGGTACAACACTTAGGTAGTATATAATTCTCATTAATGTTAAAATGAATCTCACAAAGTAGCGCATGGACCTCTTGTTGTAGCTTCTTTGCACGACTACGTGTAATCGGTCCATCGATGACTTGGGCTGGTGTCGGTGTAGGTGAAACTTGAGTGGGTGTAGCTTGACTTGGAGCTTGTGACATCATGCTTGGTGGCGTGGTCATATCATTGTTTGAATGCATGGGTACCTTTAAGGCATGAAACCACTGCAGAAATCCATCCTTGCTCAGGGACGAGCAAAGGTTAAGCTTGGGAGAGCTTGTTGACGGTCCTTAATGCTCACATTTAACCGTCAACTAACCATGGAAAAGGATCCAAATGCGACACCTAGACTTAGGGTTTTATCTGACAGAATTCTACGAGTTTTGGTGTTTGTCTATTTCTGCAGGGGGTTATCAGGAAATATGGAGGAAAGACCCACACGTCGGGTTTACATAGAGATATTAATGTGTGCGCCAATTTTCTATCATCTAGAAGACTCGAGAAGCCACAGAAACGAATGGGAGGCCGAGCGGGCCCGGGGGCAGGGCGCCCGCCCTCCCCCCTTGGGCGTTTGCCCTGGCTCAGCAGCCAATCAGGCTGAGACTCGCGGATTATGCTCCACTGCCTTTGAGGATCAAGGAAAACCGTGCGATTAAGGTCGGTTCGATCCGATGGCCCACATTCATTTGGAGGGGCTATATAAGCAGGCCCCCTAGCCCTTGGAGGAGATACCTCTTCTACAGAATCAAAGCTAGGGTTTCAATTATTCATCCAAGTATAGAGGATCCCTCTAGTTCATCTAGTTCTAGTTCTAGTTCATCTAGTTCTAGTTCTTGTTAGTTCTAGTTGTAATCTAGAAATTAGGGAGAGAGAAGAGGAGAGCGGAGGAGGAGCCGGATCTGTCAGATCTTCCTCAACATTGTACTTTTGCAGCAACTGGTTCGTTCTGCATCGTTCTCCAAGCTCTTCAATTCATAATTCCTGAGTTCTTTAATTACTTTTATTTACATTCAAGTTATTTATTGGATTCCCGCTTGCATCAAGTGCTCTAGTTTTTGTAACGCTAGAGTAGTAATTAATAGATTAGACGTGGTGTTTAGTCTTGCACTTACCTGGAATTACACCCAATCCCGTGGATTGTTGTGGTAGCCATATGCTAGTGACAGCCCTAACGGTCGACGTATTCCACCTCGTTCGGACCGGTGATTGTAGGACCGTAGTCAGAGCTTCCTAGCCCCCTTCTCATCTCTTTCTGTGGCTAGTGTTCTGATGTCCCGAAATAAATAATCTTTGAAGTAATTCTTGATTCTTAGATCAACTAGTGAACTCTCAGGAAACTTCCTCTCTTCCCACCAAAAATAATTATATAGTTATCCTTGGGTGATCTTGAATCTTAATTAGTACACTCACGTTCCCTGTGGAAAATTGATACTTTGGAATACTCCCGGGTGAAAGCTACACTGGTATCCGTGCGTTTGTGGATTTTTCTGTTTGCGTTTAAAATACCCAACAGTAACACAAGCATAGAGATGCCATCCCAACAACAAGAGTCATATGTGATATGATTAACCAGGAGTTGCTTACCGATCTACCATGTCTACTAGCGGTGATGCTAAAGCTTACTAGTATACTTGTTAGTTGTGGGTCTTGAATCACTAAGTATCAATTGAGGGATATTGATTTTAGTGGGAGTAGATTTTATTTAATATTATTTACTTTGTCTTGGATACGTTGTCTTAGTATTTTGCATTACTTTTGTTGTAGATTAATGGTGCCCACCAATCAAACATTTAGTTTGCGCTCAATTCTTGACAAAGATAAGTTGAATGGAACAAACTATACGGATTGGATCCGCAACCTGAGAATTGTTCTTAGGGCTAAGAAAAAGGAAGAGATTCTGGGCACCCCATTACTAGAAGCACATGAGGATAATGCATCTACTACAGAGAAGAACGCTTACAAGAGAGCATGTGATGCTGATCTTGAAGTGAGTTACCTGATGCTTGCTTGTATGGAACCTAAGCTGCAGATGCAGTTCGATAATAATCATGCAGCGTATGATATTAGCATAGCGCTTAATGATATGTTCCAGGCTGAGGCTAGAACTGAAAGGTTCCAAGTCTCAAAAGCATTTGTTGATTGCAAGCTAGCAGAGGGTGCAACAGTTGGCCCACATGTAATCAAGATGGTTGGTTACACTCAGAGGTTGGAGAAGCTAGGCTTCCCAATTGGCCAAGAGTTGGCTAGTGATTTCATTCTATTGTCTCTTCCGTCCAGTTATAGAAACTTCATCTCGAACTACCATATGCTTGGGGCGGAGAAGGGCTTGAATGAGTTGTGTGGCATGCTGAAAATAGCAGAGGCTGACATCAAGAAGAGTGCAGGCAGTAGCCAAGTGTTGGCTGTCCAAAAAAGCCTAACTTTAAGAGAAAGAAGGGTAACACTTGGAAAAAGAAAAAGGGCAAGCCTAAGGATGAGACTATAAGCCAAACCCACCTGCACCTAAGGTTGGCCCAGATGCTGATGCTCAATGCTTTCACTGTAAGGAGAAAGGTTACTGGAAGAGAAATTACAAGTTGTACTTGGCATCCTTAAAGAAGGATGGCGGTGGTAAAGGTACTTCCACTGCTCATACACTTGTTGTTTATGTTACAGATATTTTCCTCGCTAACTCTTATATTAATTCTTGGGTATTTGATACCGGATCGGTTGCTCATATTTGCAATACGATGCAGGGAATGATAAGATGTAGAAGCGTTGAAAAGGGAGAAGTTGATTTCCACGTGGGCAATAATGCAAGAGTTGCTGCGTTGAACGTCGGGACGATGCAACTTCATCTACCATCGGGTTTTTTTTTGGAATTGAATAATTGTTATTTTGTTCCTAGTTCAAGTCGAAACATTGTGTCTCCTTCATGTTTGATGAAGGATGGTTATTCAAAGACAATGGTTGTGTGATCTCTAAGAATGACATATTTGTGTCTTATGCATCCATTGTGAATGGGTTGTTTATTTTAAATCTTGATGATGCACCTATCTGTAATGTTAGTGCTAAAAGGACTCGGCTTAATGAGTTAAGTCCTACTTATTTGTGGCATTGTCGTTTGGGTCATATAAGTGAGAATCGCATGAAGAGGCTCCATGATGATGGGCTTTTAACTTCGTTTGATTTTGAATCATACGAGACATGTGAGTCTTGCTTACTAGGAAAGATGACCAAGGCACCTTTCACAGGTTTTCCTGAGAGAGCGTCTGACTTATTGGAACTTGTACATACTGATGTATGTGGACCAATGAGCACGACAGCTAGAGGCGGATTCCAATACTTCATAACCTTTACTGATGATTTTAGTAGATATGGATATGTCTACTTAATGAAACATAAGTCTGAAATATTTGAAAAGTTCAAAGAATTTCAGAATGAAGTAGAGAATCAACATGGCAAGAAAATTAAGGCTTTGTGATCTGATCGTGGAGGTGAATATTTGAGTCACGAATTTAGCAATCATCTAAAGAGTTGTGGAATCGTTCCACAACTTACACCACCAGGAACACCTCAGAGGAACGACATGTCCGAGCGACATAAACGAACTTTGTTGGACATGGTTCGATCTATGATGAGCCAGTGAGACCTACCTTTATCATTTTGGGGATACGCTCTAGAAACAGCCGCTTTCACTTTAAACAGGGTACCATCTAAGTTTATAGTTAAGACACCATATGAGATGTGGACTGGTAAGTGTCCTAGTTTGTCTTTTCTGAAAATTTGGGGTTGTGAAGTTTATGTCAAACAACTTATATCAGAAAACTAACACCCAAATCAGACAAGTGTTTTTTCCTGGGATACCCAAAGGAAACTTTAGGGTATTATGATCTGCAACATTCAAATCTATATGTATCTAGCACATCTTAATTTCACCTCGCCTAATGAACTCTCGAATGAGGTGAAACTTCCACAGCACATGTTTGTTCTTCTGGTCATTCCTAGGATCCTTAGCCTATGCAATCGCCCCATTGTTGTCACAATGTAGATTCAATGGACTCGATGCATTCGGAAACACACCGAGCTCAATGAGGAACCTCCTCATCCAAACACCTTCCTTCGCAGTTTCAGAAGCTGCGATGTACTCGGCCTCTGTTGTAGAATTGGTCACTGTCGCTTGCTTGGAACTTTTCCAGGTTACTGCACCACCATTTATTGTGAACACAAAACCTGATTGAGATTGTGAATCATCTGTATTAGTTTGGAAGCTAGCATCGGTGTAACCATTTACAACGAGCTCCACCTCACCTCCATAGATTAGGAACACATCTTTAGTCCTTCTCAAGTACTTAAGAATGGTTTTAACAAGTGTCCAGTGACTTTCACCTAGATTATTCTAGTACCTGCTCAGAACACTTAGAGCATATGAGACATCTGGGCGAGTACATATCATGGCATACATGATGGAACAAATTGCTAAAGCATATGAAACTTTACTCATGCGTTTGCGCTCTTCATCTGATGAAGGACACTGCTTATCACTAAAACGCATACCATGTGGCATAGGCAAGAATCCTCTCTTAGATTGTTCCATGTTGAACCATTTCAAAACCTTATCTATATATGTATCTTGGCTTAATCCTATTAGCCTTTTGGACCTATCTCTATAGATCTTAATGCCCAAAATGTATGTTGCTTCTCCTAAATCCTTCATAGAAAAACTATTATTCAGTGAAGTCTTTACTGATTGCAACATTGGAATGTAATTCCCAATCAATAATATGTCATCCACATATAAGATTAGAAATACAACAGTGCTCCCACTTTCCTTCTTGTAAACACAAAGTTCTTCTTCATTCTGACGAAAGCCAAAATTTTTGACCACTTCATCAAAATGAATATTCCAACTCCGAGATGCTTGCTTTAATCCATAAATGGATTTCTTAAGCTTGCATATTTTTCTAGCATTATTAGGATCAACAAAACCTTTGGGCTGTATCATATACACGTCCTCTTCCAAATTTCCATTTGGAAAGGTTGTTTTAACATCCATCTGCCATACCTCATAATCAAAATATGCAGCAATTGCTAGAATGATCCGGATAGATTTAAGCATCACTACTAGCGAGAAAGTCTCATCATAGTCAATTCCTTGAACTTTCCTAAAACCTTTTGCGACAAGTCGAGCTTTATAGATGTGAACATTTCTATTCATCTCCCTTTTCTTTTTATAGATCCATTTACACACTTTGGGTCTAACCCCATTAGGCGGATCAACCAAGTTCCAAACATGATTGTCTCCAATGGAATCTATCTCGGATCTCATGGTATAACCAGATAGAGGGAAACTGTTTGTTACTCAAAATGGTGTTTTCTTAGAGAAAGAGTTTCTCAAAAGGGAGAAAAATAGAAAGAAGGTTTATCAAGATGAACCAGTTGGGAATGACTCTACGAGCGATGATAACGTAGCAGAACAAGTTGAGACGCCTGTGGTAGTAGAAACACCACCACAACCATGAAGATCAGCATGACTTCGCGATTTGCAGGGGGAATTGTTATTGTTAGACGATGACGAACCTGCAAATTATGCAGAAGCAAAGGCTCTTCCATAGCCTAAGCATGAGGCATACTTGAGGTTTATGGGTATTAGATATCTTAGAGATTAACTCTAGTGCAAGTGGGAGACTATTGGGAATATGACCTAGAGGTAATCACAGAGATGATGATATTACGATTGTATCCATGACATATATTATGAGTTCAGTGAATACCCATTATAGACAAACTTGTATTGATTAACAATTATGTGAATTGTTTGTGAAACTCTTTTACTTGTATGGTTATTCTAAAGTTGTCCTTGATCAGAGTTCGTGTGAGGATACACATGAACATTAGATTAGCACATGTATTAGTTGATGACTTTGTTTCGCAAGTCATAGACATAGAGATGTCAAACTAATAATGTGGACACATGTATGACATGGCGCTGGACTGACCCAACATGAGATGTTCTTATTATCTCTTTATACATAATGTATGTTATGTCCTTAGACCTGAGATTGTTGTATGTTCTCAAGATGTGAAACGACCTACTTAGGGACTATTAAACGCTACTCCGTTACAGTTTAGTTATAAAGGTGGTCTTTGGGTTTGTTGGGGAACATGCTGTGAGACATAGATGATCAAAATGAAACTTGCCCCTCTCTAAGTGAGAGCGATATCACTGGATCACTCAAGTGGTTGGATCAACAAATGCATAGCCGTGCTTGGGTTATGTGTTAACCCACGAGTTGGACCAAATATCATGTGGCAAGGGAATAACATGTATATGTATGTAGTGGTTCATCAGATATGATCTTTGCGTACATATAGGAGTTGTCACGCCTTGCTAGAGGCCGCTATCAACTATTGGGTCTTGATATTTGGTAACGCAATGAGGAAATGATCCGCAAGTGCACGGATATCGGTGAGCATTTCACCCGTGAGGTTATCCAGAGTTATTGTATTTATATTTTTACCACTGGGAGAAAGGGTGCATCTGACTAACCAAATATATTGCTACTATCCCTTTAGGCTACAAAGAATGTTTCTCGATGTGTTTGATATATAGAGAAGACTGCAACTGTAGTCTCGTTCTAACCTTGGTAAGGATGATCTACTGTTCTATTGGTGAAGCTTACGGAATCTAGACACCACAAAGGATGTTCGACCCGCACCTATAAACCCTACCCGTCCTGCTAACAAGATATGAGATGCAAAGGTAACTCGGAAATGTCACGTTCCTCGCTACTACCATGGTCCAGCTAGTCAGGGGATATCTATGAGTACCCTAGCCTAAACCCCACGTTTATGCTAGCAATGATTACTCTAATACTCAACCAGAAGAGATTAAAGTAAACTCATAAACCAAAGAACAATAAAATAAGAACTTACTAGAATTAGAAGTCGAATTACTGAAGAATCCTAAGAGCAAGCCTCGGGTTAGAAGACTTGATCCCGCAAGTACAACCTCGGAGTAGACACCGACAGGCCGGGCTTCCTCCGATCTACACCTCCACTTTATATCTTTCAATCTAGTAGAAACTAGAAGATCTATTTCTACTCACATTGGTTGCTAAGCCTAAAAAGAAATTTTATCTAGAGGAGAGGTATTCCTTTGAGGGCACCTCTCAACTCTATGATGAACTTCGTCTCCCCAGGGGCTAGGGGGTCTGGTTTTATAGTCCCCTAAAGTGAACGTGAGCCGTTGGATCAAACCGATATTGATTGAACTGTTATCTTTGATCCTTTAGGTCGATGGAGATTAGTCCCGAAAGAGAGTCTTGATCCAACTCTGCAGGGGGGCGGGCGCCCAGGTCAACTGGGCGGGCGCCCAGGGCCTAGCTCCGTTCGGCCTCCGCTTCCTTCCCGTGGCTTCCAGAGTCTTCTAGATGATAGAAAATTGTGTGGTGCGTTGATATCTCTATGTAATCCCGACATGTGGGCCTTTCTTCCTTATTTCCTGATAACCCCCTGCTGAAATAGACAAACACCAAAACTCATGGAATTATGTCAGATAAAACACTAAGTCTGGTTGTTGGTTGCATTTGGATCCTTTTCTTTATTTATTTGATGATTATATTTGGTACTTAAGGACCATCAACAACTCCACCAAGCTTACCTCTTGCTCGTCCTTGAGCAAGGATGGACTTAAGAGTTTCTGCAGTGGTTTCATGCCTTAAAAGTAAGATCTCATCTCTGAGTTAGAGTAAACTTGTTTAAACTTAAAACTTACTCATTTTACCTTTCACCATGGGGCTTGTAACTGTCACTTGTGTCTTGAGTAGTTAAATGATAGAACGGTCAAGTCAAGCGCCATGTCTCTTGTTCTTTGATCAACTATAGCTCTAGAGTTTTTGTAGATTTTCAAATAAAACTCAGAGATTCCTTGTTTGACTCTCTCAGATCTCTCTTTTGTGGTATTTCTGGATCCTTACCAAGGCAGTGATGATATACGCCTTCTCTCAAAGTATGTAGTATTTTTGGTATGAGGCATAGTGATATTGCCTTCTCTCTCACCCTACGCTAATAAGGTTTTGATATCTGGAGCTCATAGGTGGGAGAAAGATAATACATACTTACAAGACATTTATTGCATAGTCAAACCATGGATCCAGAGAAACAAGTCAATAAGTCAAATCAAGATGTGCATGTGTGGCGAGTGAATGGTGTATGGTGATGATGGTGATAACAATGGTGAAAATCTAATTCTACTTTTGCTCTTTTAAGGGGATACATACCTTTCTTGCACTTTGAAGCTTTTTGAGGAGAATGAGATGCTCTATATTTTCTTTTTTCTTTCCTCTTAGGTGGGTATCTTGTACCCCTAATTCTACTGTCAGACACTTGTCCATTTTTACCTCTCGTCTCACTCTTTCTTTTCTTTCGAGGTTCCGGGCACTTGCCCCTTTTTATTTCCTCGTATTTATCCTCTTTTTTTTTCTTTTTTTAGAGCACTCATCTCCTAAAATAGTGTAGCAAGTGGTAGTAACCAAAATAACTGGAGCATTTATTTCACAGGGAATAACAGGGATAGGAAAATATTTTTGGCTATTCTCTCCCGGATTAGGAGTAGAATAATTTTTGGTGAATCTGGAGATGGAAATGAGTGGATGTATGTGGATGCGTACTTCCAGAATAGAAGGAGCATGTATGAGTGAACGTGCAAGTGAGTCTTGATTTAACCACATGACAAGCTCCTAAGGGTCTACACAGCTTGACCACACTCAATGCTCATAAGCAGTAAAAAGTAAATGTGTGGCTCAAAGTCTAGCAAGCATGTATATATGGCTGTGGTAGGAATTTAAACTCTCATCATACAGGAACTCATCATGTATTATTTTAAATATTTTCAAAGATAAAATTCTTACATGGGGCTTTTTAACATTTTTATTTGCTTTTCGAGATGATATGAACCTGATTAACTAAGCAAACTATTTTAAATAGTTGAAAGAAAAAGGATAACTACCAAGTTTACCTCTTGGCAAGGCGTTCGGTGTTTTTAAGTCCTCCGAACGGGACTTTCCGTTTTCTCAGTCGTCCTGGGATTCGCTGGATGGCGTAGTCGGTGGTTCCGGCGGCGCCTCCTCTTCGTGTATAACTATCTTCTTTCTCCACACCTGACTCGGTGCTACGGTCTCCTCAGGACAGTTCTGTTTAAGCTGTATGTCTTCAGACCTTATCACTTCTCCTTCGTAGTCTACCCATCCGTCCTTGATGATTTGCCTCCTATGGTTTTGGCTGAGTCGTCTTCTTCTTGTCCTGACCTGCTTAGAGTCTTCAACTATATAGTTAAGGTCAGTAAAATAGCGGCGTACCATCTCAGAGGGGAAGTGCATGTGGCGTCTTCTCCCATATCAATGACCTGAAAATCATCTGGAGCTGAATATATATTGATTGTAGGGGCATGGTTCCATGTAGGAGCTGATAAGTGACTGCGGCCATTATGTTGTCATAAGATCCGGTGTCGTAGAGTGTCTTCTGAAAAGAGTATCCATTGATTGTGCACACGATGCTTGGAACACCAAGGTCGTCCTTCTAAATCAGGAAAGGTGACTTGAGTCGACGATCTTGACCTCCTCCGACAAGGATCCAATGTTTTAAGTCTTCTGGTCAAGACTTCTCACCGTATTCATCCTTTAGGTGCATCATTTAATTAGGTGTGGGTCTTGACACCTGCACCTCTTGATACAGTGTCACCCATGTTCTTTGTTTGCCCATCAGTTCGACGTGCGGTGTTGGCAATATCCTGCTCAGTGTGTTTGTGCTCGTAGATCCAGGTCCTTCACTTGGTGGAGTCTGGGAGTTGTAAAACTCCTCCATGTTTTGCTTGAAGTGTACCTGTTCATAGAGACAAGGCAGAGATCAAGTGCATGGGCCCTGTTGGTGGAAAACACAAATAGAACCAAAAGTGTATTTGTTCTTCTCTAACCTTAAGCATAGTGAGCAAGACAAAGTTGATGGATAATAAGATTATGAGTGTAGCATTTAAAACATTTGTCAGATCAGATCGCTCGACCTTATGGAAAGATAATCTATCTATATTTATGTTTCTTTTTCTTTATATCTTCCCAAAGATTGAATATGCAACATTTTAGCTTATATGATTAGGAGTGTGGGATCACGAAGGTAGTACTAAGAACAAAGATTAAAGAACTAAACATGTTGAATTAATTGGGTTGGTTAATTTGGAGCTACAAATCATACATGTTTGTCTCTTTTATTCATGTGTATGCCAGAACCAAGGAGAAGCTTATAAAAGTGATAGTCAAGTACCTTAAGATGTTACCTTAATTAAAGAGTGATGGTACCATCTCACCTTGTGGAAGCTTCCCACTTGTAGCGGTTGTGCGTCGTGTTTGTGGCACCCTCCATGGATCATCTCTTTATGATGAATGAGTTATGTCTTCCTTGTGCAAATCATCAAATTTCGTGTGTCTCCTTTATCTCCAATGTGAGTTTGTATCTCAGGACTTCCCAGGTTGATATTGAAAGTTTTCCTGCAGGAGTTAGCCTCGACGAAATATACCAATGCCTACTCAAGCAGTTTTTAGTTCAGTAACCAAACTAGACTCTATGTCTAATCAGATTAAGGAAGGCTATTTAACCTAAGCACCACGCTTAATTTAAATGCCAATGGAAGTATGTCCAGTACTTCCAAACCAACACTTACTTAAGATAAACATAGGTAGCATGATGGCATTTATAGAGATCTACTCAAGTGGAGTAGTGTGACTAGTATTTAACAAATCAAGCATGTTTCAAAGGTAGGGACAACCAACATAGCAACTTGGCAAAGGATTTTTTCATATGAAGTACTCCCCCAAGCTTGAATTTTGCAAAATTCAAGATTGGATGAATTTAATTCAATGTTGCATGATGATTGGTTGGACATACCGTGTGCTTGTCATTCATCCGATCTTCTTGCTCCAATCCTGGAAAGGTTAGTGATCAGAATACCCGAAGGAATATTTCTGCAATTATCTTTATATGCTCAACACACAAGGTAATGTTGCAAGTAATTAGAAGTTCATGTTACGATCTGATAAGTGCTTGTTTTAGGACACTAAGCTTGTCCTTGGGAAACCATCAATTTATGTCGGCGAAGTGGTTTCCCCTCCAACGCTGACCTATATCAAGATCAACTCAACAAGATCTGCAATATTTATTATAGACATATGCATCGACAACCGCCATTTTAAAGTTTTTATAAATAGAAAGGAAGAGGGGGTTTGAGATCTTAAATGTGGTGATGTTGGAGAGACCAATAGATTGGGGAGATGTTTCATATGAGCAAGGACTTGATGAGGTATTTATGAAATAATTTCCATGCTCACTGTTGTTTCTCTCATTCTCAAACTCCAAGGATGATTCTTCATGAATGCTTAAAATTCCTCTAGGATTGTCTCTCAAGTTTGTTTTATCTATCCATTAAATGGTGATAGCATATGGATTTTTAATGCCCTCTAGCCATTGATGTTGCTCTTCTCGATCCTCCTTATGGTCTTGGTGACTCTTATGTATGGGATGTCTAGAGAGATTCATAGGATTATCGGGAGGTTCAAGAGAAAGAGCATAGTAGAAATTATTAAGCTCAAGGATGGGATGGATAGCCGAATCATGGGATTGAAATGTTTGGAAATTGGCCATAGAAACTTCCTTTCCTCGTCTAGGTGATGATTCCTTCTCTATCTCTAGGATATTTTTATGAAGACTAGTACAAGAAGGATGTACACAAATGAAGACATACCTTCCTTTACTAATAGATAAAGAAAGAAAGACTCTACCAAAGGTTATATGATTAAGACCAATGTGAAAATATCGAGAAAAAACATGGTCTTGTAGGGCTAGGTTTAAACCAGAATTTATAGAAAGATTAACAGATTCCCTAGGTGTAGCTAAAAGTGCATTATCTTCTTGATTAAAAGATAGGACCTTAGCTATAGAAAAGGGTTGGTTTTGACCTATTGCAATCAACTCTGGACACAGATCATAATTAGGGGCAGGACTTGTTGACTCCCATGGTCTATGGCTGGTCTCCGAAGGTGCAAAGAATTCAACAATAGGTATGAAATTTGAGTTATCCATAAAGATAAAAATAAAAAGATAAAAGAATAAAAGTACAAAAGTATAATACAAGATAATAGCAAGACTTAAAGTTATCTCAGCAAACCGTCTTTCTCCCCGGCAACGGCGCCAGAAATGCTTGTTGATATTTGGTAACACAATCAGGAAATGATCCGCAAGCGCACGGATATCGGTGAGCATTTCACCCGGGAGGCTATCTAGAGTTATCGTATTTATATTTTTACCACTGGGAGAAAGGGTGCATCTGACTAACCAAATCTATTGCTACTATCCCTTTAGGCTACAAAGAATGTTTCTCGATGTGAGTGATATATAGAGAAGACTGCAACCGTAGTCTCGTTCTAACCTTGGTAAGGATGATCTACTATTCTATTGGGGAAGCTTACGGAATCTAGACACCACAATGGATGTTCGACCCGCACCTATAAACCCTACCCGTCCTGCTAACAAGATATGGGATGCAACGGTTAGTCCGGGGATATCTATGAGTACCCTAGCCTAAACACCACGTTTATGCTAGCAATGTTTACTCTAATACTCAACCGGAAGAGATTAAAGTAAACTCATAAACCAAAGAACAATAAAACAAGAACTTACTAGAATTAGAAGTCGAATTACTAAAGAATCCTAGGAGCAAGCCTCGGGTTAGAAGACTTGATCCCCCAGGTACAACCTCGGAGTAGACACCGACAGGCCGGGGTTCCTCCGATCTACACCTCCACTCTATATCTCTCAATCTAGTAGAAACTAGAAGATATAATTCTACTCACATTGGATGCTAAGCCTAAAATAAATATTTATTTAGAGGAGAGGTTTTCCTTCGAGGGCTCCTCTCAACTCTATGATGAACTTGTCTCCTCCAGGGGGTAGGGGGTCTGGTTTTATAGTCCCCTCAGGTGAACCTGGGCCGTTGTATCAAATCCTCCTTTAGGTCGGTGGAGAGTAATCCCCGAAGAGAGTCCTGTTTGGACTCCAAGTTAGGGCGGACGCCTAGGTCAACTGGGCGGGCGCCCAGTGCCTGGCCCCATTCGGCCTCCCGTTCGTTCTCGTGGCTTCTGGAGTCTTCTAGATGATAGAAAATTGCACGGCACATTAATATCTATATGTAATCCCGTCGTGTGGGCCTTTCTTCCATATTTCCTGATAACCCCCTGCAGAAATAGACAAACACCAAAACTCGTGGAATTCTGTCAGATAAAACCCTAAGTCTGGGTGTTGGTTGCATTTGGATCCTTTTCTTTATTTATTTGATGATTATATTTGGTACTTAAGGACCGTCAACACTGGGCGAGTAGGAGTACTCGGCCCATGTCTATGTGTACGGGAACCCCTTGGGTGGCACGCTTAAGGGGCTGGAAACCTAATTCGGGCTGGACCCAAATTAGACAAGGCTTAGGGTTTCTAATTAGTCCCCCGATTTGGGGCTGATTGGAGGATGCCTATATAAGAGAGGGAGGGGGCACGGCCAGGGTTAATCCCATGCCATTAGGCAGCCGCTGCCGTTCACCCACGCTTGTGCCTTTTTCTCTTCGCGGACCTAGTTGTCCAGAGGCGCAATGCTTCTTCCCTGCACATGTGGGATACCTCATAGGTGCTGCATCTAGAGGACAAGGACAAACCGCGGGATAGGGATTAGTGTGGTGGACGACCATGCAACTGCACGACACTGCAACTACGCGCACAACTACAACAAGTCGCTTCCGCTGCATCTGCGCGTCTAGTGGGAATCCCGTAATCTATAACTTGCAGTTGGTCCTTATTTATGAGGTCGAACTTTTTGTTTCCTAGCTAGCGTAGCGTCCTCATAATCCATCACCAGTATCTACTTATTGCTCCCTCCTAGATCTAGACTTCCAAGCCACCCTCGAGGTATATTTTATACACTGTGTTTTCAAATTCCTATACCTCAGAATGCTTCTTACTAACTTTGATCAATTACAGGATTTTGCCAGCTTGACTCCTCCATTGGTAAACTATGATATCTGGTGTCTCAACGCAAGATTAGGCAATGATGCACCTTCATTGAGAGCTTTAATGAAGAAGCTAGTACTAAACCTGCCTAATGACCAGCCGATTGCTATATTGAAAAGAAAGCAACTAGCTGCTTCTCAAAAGAGAACTTCAAAGAAAACCAAAGTTGCATCTTCAAAACAACTCCAGTCCTTAGCCGATGTAGCCAATGCGGTAACCCTTTGCTAACCTTGAACTGCACATTATACCCATGCACCAGCTAACTTTCTAATCTTTCTAGGATATGGTCCAACAATCTGCTGTTGAAAAGACATCTAAACTCCCCGATCCTCTAGATGATATATCTTTCACTAGCAGCGATCATGATGCCAACCCTGACCAAGGCAATATTCTAGAAGTTTCTTCAGCTAGCCTTTCATATAACAGCTGATAGGATAAACCCCTTTACTTGTACTAACTTATTTTCCTGAATCTAGATCTTCGAATTCTTGAAGTTGCTTCATCGGCTATTCCTAGCTCAGCAATGGTCTCAATAGAACAGGTATGCTAAATCATTCACCTTTATTTACTGATATCTTCTGATAAGCATTAATCCCTTTGTCTATTGCAGGAACAAGTCTCTTCACCTGATCTTCCTTTTGCTCTGGATGAATATATTGATGAAGAGTCAATCCTGATTTTAGAAGATACACCTCCAACCATATCTGATTCCATCAAAGCCCATCTACAGAGATTAGTGGATCACCTAGAGCTAGATATTTCAATTTTGGTTCAAGACACAGGATCAATCAGAGAGATCTTTAACCAGATTAAAGATGACCTCCCTTCTTCTTCGAAAGAAATAATCCAGCCGACTGCATTCTTGGAAGGTAATGGCCCCAAATTCCTTAATGCTCAATCCAGACTGGCAGCTTGAGAGGCTTAGAAAAACTCAGCTACTGCAGAAAGCCAATGCATCCAAGAAATCCTATCAGTCAAGAAAACCGTTGATCTGCTCAAAGAATCTCCCGCTGAAATCAACAAAGATGACAAAAGGACACAATTTTTGGCTCAACTGAAGACTGTTGAAGATCAATTCTCCCGCTGAAGGAAGAGACTTTATCTCAGATCCCTGCATCTTTAGCCAATCAGAAGAAGAATATGGCAACTTTGAAGGTCAAATTTAACAAAATCAAGCAAGACAAGAATGCCAAAATTCCTAGGTCAGCTGAAGAAGATCAACAACAAATAGCCGAAATAGACAGCTTCTGGCTTTCAGATTTGAATTCCATTAAGTCTGCTCTGAATTTGTAACTTAAAAACTTTTCTGCACTTTATCTTGCAATTCTATAATCCTCAGCTATTTATCTGAGTCTAGGCAGAGTAGAACCTCATCGACAAAAGTTAGCCGATCCATTACTTGATTTATCTGTAGTCACAGTTAAGCCGATCAGCTATTTTTGTCACCCATGTCCCTAAGACTGCGGAGACGTTTTAACTTTTAGCTGATCCACTTAGCCCACATTCTAAGGACTTCCTTTACGATAGCCAATCCAGCTCCTTTAGGGGATTAACTGCACGCCGCTTCAACTTTCACTTATCCCATTATAAATTATACCAATGCTCAAGGGGTAAGAATCACACAGTCATAATCGCATCTTCATCCTTTCTATCTTCAAACCTCCTGCCCTTCTATTGACACCGTTTTTGGACACGTGCACAGGGACCAGTAGAAGTACAAGATCGGTAGGTGGAGCAACGGTAACTAAACTGCAGAAGAGTTGTCGATGAAGGAGGTTGCCGATGAAGGGACGATTGAGTATGACTGAGTCCAGGAGTGGTGGCGCGTTCCTAACCGATGACCGATATCAATGTCTGCCGATGGCGATAGCAGGAAGATTGCCGATGGCTCTGCGGGGGTTGCCGATTGACCTGTGGCGGTGTCCTGGTTGGTTACAAGGGGATAGTTTTATGTTTTCCTTAGTTGTTTAAATTCGTTTTGTATACGGATTCTGTTTAATTTGGAATTCGAGTCCTAGTTGTGTCTGATTGTAGCTCTTTGAGCAGGGTATAAATGTAGACCCTAGGGCCTTGTAATAATCTATCGATCAATCAATCAAACACAAGTTTTTACTCATATTCCAGCATCTACTTTTTTGACGACTTCGTCATACCTTTTCCTTTTTATTACGAGTTCTTAGGAATTCGTCGACTTAAGCTCGGCGTATTCTCGAGTTCCGCGTGAGTACCTCTTGGCCGTGACATCCGGGCGCATCGCTGTTGTCGGGACCAAAGTATTCGAGTTATCACCTTTGCCGATAGTAAGGTCAAATCGGCTGGCACGCCTTAACATTTGAATCGGGTATTAGCCCTTTGTGCTTGCAGATCAACTTTTGCATCAACACATCTTTTGGCACGCTCGATGGGACCAGTTCAAGATCAAGATCAACATATCGACTACTGAATTCGATCTGGAGAACGTCATCCTGGTGACAGAAGCCAATCTCAAAGATGAGCAGAAGCAAGCTATTGCAAAAGCCATGGAGGACTACAAGCAGCAATGTTTGAAATCCTTCAGCATAAACAGGAGCGGCGAGGTGATCCAGAAGGAGGCACTGCCGGCACCTCGGCAGGTTACTTTTGACGCCAATCCTGGTAAACTTCAAGAGGTTGATGGTGCTGTTAACCGTGCCTTGATCAATCAAGCTGGTGTGCTGTCCAATACGGTTTTCAATGCCGTGGTTAGAACTTTCAAAAAAGGACAATTACCACCAAATTATGTGGGCCCTGTCTGTCACAGCTCCATCGGCTGTTACAGCAGTTGCGGGCACAGAAACTACTATTCCTCCAAGCACGTCGGGAGTTACTAATGCACAATCTACACCGATGCTAACCACTCCATCAACTTCAGATGAGCAAATCAAGCTGGCCACAGATTTATTAGCATCGGCGATGTCAGGATCGGTTCCTCCTCCTAACTGGTGGGGTTATGGTATGCCCCTAGAGCCGACATTGAAGATACCTGGCACGTCTCAGACGGCTGATGTGAGAGGCAAGGCTCCTATGGCATCGACACCTCCAAACATGCCGATGAATCAGAGTCCCCAGTATACTACAACTACTACTGCAAGACCTTATACTGGAAACTCTCAAGCTCCAATGTTCCAGATGCCTAACGCATCGGCAGACTCAGTGCCGACGCAACAAAGGTTTATGAATCAGTCAGGGTATGTCAATTCAATGACAATACCCAATTACCAGTCATCGGCATGGTCTATGCCGATGAATATCAATAATGGATGGCCTGGGTAATTTGTGTTTCCACAGCAGAATTATCATGCTACCAGGTTTCAGCAGGGCCAAGTCCAACCTGGATTCCAAAGTCAAGGGTTGATCAACCAGCCGATGAATCTCGGCCAGCAGATTGGTGGTCAGCTGTTTGGTGGCCAGCAGATTGGTGGTCATATGATTAATCCAATGTTTCATGCAGATCGCGCACTGCACAGACACGTGAAAGTTTATCAACAGGTGCCAGATCCACAACCACCCCATCGGCAGGATGCCGATGCTTATTGGGCCGATAAGATTGCTGAAGTAATGAGAGACCAATTTGGGATAAAACCCAAAGTCAACACTTACTCTTATCGGACACCGTATCCTCCCGCATATGATTTAATTCCACTTCCAAATCGGTACAAAGTACCAGATTTCACTAAGTTTTCTGGACAGGATGATACATCAACCATGGAACATGTCAACAGGTTTATCATCCAATGTGGAGAAGCTGCTAATAGGGACGAGTTAAGGGTTCGCCTGTTCTCGTCATCATTGTCCGGATCGGCATTTACTTGGTTTATAATGTTACCTCCCAACTCAGTGATTGCTTGGGCCGATCTAGAGAAGCAGTTCCACAAATACTTCTTTTCTGGAGTCCATGAGAAGAAGATCACCGATTTGGTCAAATTGAAGCAACGCAATGATGAATCGGTTGAAAGTTTTGTGCAGAGGATACGGGAAGTCAAGAACAAATGTTATAGTCTGATTTTAGACGATCGGCAGCTAGCCAATTTGGCTTTCCAGGGTTTGTTGCCGCACATCAGAGACAAATATGCTTCTCAAGAGTTCGAAAGTTTAAGTCACCTAGTACAAAGAATTTCTGATCATGACGTCAGACCTTTTGAGCCCAAGAGAGCATGGAATAAAAAGGTATCCTTTGTTGATGAAGCAAAAAGCTCAGATTCTGATGAGGAACCAGTCATCGGCTTAGCAGAATGGGTGAAGAACAAGAAGCTGATGTCTTGTCCTTTTGGGCACAAAGAGCCAGAGAAGTTCGCATTTGACATCACCAAAGCCGATAGGATATTTGACTTTCTACTACAGGAGGGTCAGATCAAGTTGTCACCCAATCATATGATCCCATTGGCTGGAGAGTTGAAGAAGATGAAATATTGCAAGTGGCACAATGCAACTTCTCACAGCACCAATGAGTGCAAAGTTTTTAGACAACAGCTGCAATCGGCTATAGAGTCTGGGAGAATCAAATTTGATAGCTCCAAAGCCCAGAAGCCGATGAAGATTGATCAACATCCTTTCCCAACAAATATGCTGGATGCTAAGGGAAAAACCAAGGTCTTGACATCGGAAGCAGCTGAGAGAAGTTTATCGGTGGATCCCCAGCATCAGATTATCGCTGCCGATGCCAAAGGAAAATGTCTGATCCAAGAAGGTTCTAACTCAAGAAGGCCTCCACGATCCGGTACTGTGATAACTCATAGAAGGCCTCGGGAGACTTGGTAGCAACGGGAGGATCGGTATCGGCGCCAGCAAGAAGACTATCGTCCGGAAGAAGAAAGACG
>NC_012872.2:22784257-22952885 GCF_000003195.3 Sorghum bicolor
CATTGAGTGTGGTCAAGCTGTGTAGACCCTTAGGAGCTTGTCATGTTGTTAAATCAAGATTCACTTGCATGTTCACTCATATATGCTACTTCTACTCCGGAAGTACCATCCACATATATCCATCCATGTCCATCTCCAGAACCACCCAAAAATATTCTACTCCTAATCCGGGAGAGAAAAGCCAAAAACATTTCTGTTTTCCTTTGTGAAATAAATGCTCAAGTTATCTTGCTACTATCGCTTGCTATATTATCTCAACAGATGAGTGCTCTGAAAAAAAAGAGAAAAAAATAATAAACGAGGAAATAAAAAGGGGCAAGTGCCCGGAACCTCGAAGGAAAAAAAAAGAGTGAGACAAGAGGTAAAAATGGACAAGTGTCCGACAGTAGAATTAGGGGTACAGGATACCCACCTGAGAGGAAAGAAAAAGAAGAGCATTGTTGGGTATTTTAAACGCAAACAGAAAAATCCGCAAGCGCACGGATACCGATGTAGCTTTCACCCGGGAGTATTCCAGAGTATCGATTTTCCACAGAGAACGTGAGTGTACTAATTAAGATCCAAGATCGCCTAAGGATAACTATATAATTATTTTTTGGTAGGAAGAGAGGAAGTTTCCGGAGAGTTCTCTTGTTGATCTAAGAATCAAGAATTACTTCAAGATTATCTATATCGGGACATCAGAGCACTAACCACACAAAGAGATGAGAAGGGGGCTAGGAAGGTCTGACTACGGTCCTACAAACACCGATCCGAACGTGGTGGAATACGTCGACCGTTAGGGCTGTCACTACCCTAAGGCTACCACAACAATCCGCAGGATTGGGTGCAATTCCAGGTAATCGCAAGACTAAACACCACATCTAATCTATTAATTACTACTCTAATGTTTCAAAGATTAGAGCACTTGATGCAAGCGGGAATCCAATAAATAACTTGAATGTAAATAAAAGTAATTAGAGAACTCAGGAGTTATGAATTGAAGAACCTGGAGAACGATGAAGAACGAACCAGATGCTGCAAAAGTATAATGTTGAGGAAGATCCGACAGATCCGGCTCCTCCTCCACTCTCCTCTTCTCTATCCCTATTTTCTAGATTACAACTAGAACTAACTAGAACTAGAACTAGAGGAACTAGAACTAGAACTAGATGAACTAGAACTAGATCTAGATGAACTAGAGGTGGAACAAGAAGAACTAGAGGGATCCTCTCTACTTGGATGAAGAATTGAAACCCTAACTTTGATTCTGTAGAAGAGGTATGATCTCCAGGGGCCAGGGAGGTGTGGTTTTATAGTCCCTTCAAGTGAATCTGGGCCGTCGGATCAAACCGACATTGATCGTGTGGTTTTCCTTGAAGTATTAGGTCGGTGGAGCATGATCCTCGAACTTCACCCTGATTGGTGGAAAGAGGTGGGCGGGCGCCCTCAGGACTAGGGCGGGCGCCCTGTCCCTGAGGCCTCTCGGCTTCCGCTTCGGTCCCGTGGCTTCTGGAGTCTTCTAGATGATAGAAAATTGCGCGGCACGTTAATATCTCTATGTAAACCCGATGTGTGGGCCTTTCTTCCATATTTCCTGATAACCCCCTACAGAAATAGACAAACACCAAAACTTGTGGAATTCTATCAGATAAAACCCTAAGTCTTGGTGTTGGTTGCATTTGGATCCTTTTCTATGATTAATTGATGGTTAAATGTGAGCATTAAGGACTGTCAACAAGCATCTCATTCTCCTCATAAAGTTTCAAAAAGCAAGGAAGGTTTGTATCTCCTCAAAAGAGCAAAAGTAGAATTAGACTTCCACCATTGTTATGACCATCATCACCATACACCATTCATTCGCCACACATGCACATCTTGATTTGGCTTATTGATTTGTTTCTTTGGATCCATGGTTTGACTATACAATAAATGTCTTGTAAGTATGTATACTTTATCTCCCACCTATGAGCTCCAGATATTAAAGCCTTATTAGAGTAGGGTGAGAGAGAAGGCAATGTCACTATGCCTTATACCACAAATACCACATATCTTGAGAGAAGGCATATACCATCACTGCCTTGGTAAGGATCCAGAAATACCACAAAAGAGGGATTGAGAGAGTCATACAAGGAATCTCTAAGTTTTATTTGAAAATCTGCAAAAACTCCAGAGCTATAGCTGATCAAGAATAAGATACATGGCACTTGGCTAAACTGTTCTATCTTTTAACTACTCAAGACAGAAGTTACGGTTACAAGTCCCATGGTGAAAGGTAAAGTAAGTAAGTTTTAGTTCTTGACAGTTTACTCTAACTCAGAGATGAGATCTTATTTAAAAGCATGTGTACCGTCAAATTTTTAAGATATTGCAACAACTACTGATCCATTGCTGAGTCTATCCTTGCTCAGGGACGAGCAAGAGGTAAGCTTGGGGGAGTTTGTTGACAGTCCTGTTGGTGCAAAAGATGGTCTGCAAACACAAAGGGCTAATACCCGATTTCAAATGTTAAGGCGTGCCACCCGATTTGACCTTACTATCGGCAAAGGTGATAACTCGAATACTTTAGTCCTGACAACAGCGATGCGCCCGGATGTCACGGCTAAGAGGTACTCACGCGGAACTTGAGAACACGCCGAGCTTGAGTCGACGAATTCCTAAGAACTCGTAATGAAAAGGGAAAAAAGTATGACGAAGTCGTCGAAAAGTAGATGCTGGAATATGAGTAAAAACGTGTGTTTGATTGATTGATAGATGTATCATTACAAGGCCCTAGGGTCTATATTTATACCCTGCTCAAAGAGCTACAGCCAAACACGATTAGAATTTGAATTCCAAATTACACGGAATCCGTATACAAAACGATTTAAATAATTTAAGGAAATAACAAAACTATCCCCCGTGACAAACTGAAACTCTTCCACAAACCATCGGCGGCTTCCTAACTCTCCCTTCGTATCATCGGCAGATTCCCTTGCCATAGTCATCAGCAGACTTCCTCATCATAGCCATCGGCACAGACACATCACCGCCTACAGACTTAGTCACGTTCAACCTCTCCTTCATCGGCAACCATCCTCATCGGCACCTCTTCCTGTAAACAAAACACTGCCGTCTTATCCTGCTGGCCTGGACACGTGCCCAAAAACGGTGTCAACACATGCCCCCTAATTTCGGAGTATGAAATCATCAATGCTCCGAAATTCTCTGCAGTAATGATGCCTTTTCTCGCAATTAATGCTCCTAATCTGGTAACCGACAACCTCAATATGAACAACTCTGATCCTATTCTTCTGTAGATTCCTCGAAATCCTCAACTTCCTAAACGGGCATTTCCTTCTCAACCGTACATCGGCAATATTACCGTTACAAAGATCTGCCGATGAACTGATCAGGACGTTCGTACAAACGGCTATCTCCACTTTACTCGCCCATCGGCAATATGACCGTTACAGGACGCTGCCGATGGACCGACCAGGAGATCCCGCACAGTAAAATATCTTCAGATAATGACCGCTTCCCGTCAAATCACCTGCACAATCCCTTGATTATCGTGCGAACAGTTACCATATCTACCTGAGCACCCTCGGATTTCTCGGATGCGGCAAGGAGATAAGTCAGATTTGCCCTTGCCCGTTTTGTCCTATAAATAGTTCCTTCTCGGGTACTCCTTCTCCATCACATCATTCCACCATCCCAACCTTACTTTTCCAGCGGCGGCGCCATTCAAAATCTCCAAGACCTCCGACAAAGACTCTTCCTCACCAATTCCGAAGTCCTCAAACATCTTCCTCGTCGCAAGATGGCTATTAACTTCATCGTCCCTGAGGTCAGTTCTTCATTCCATCCCCTGTACTTTTCCTAGCATCCCTGTTCATTCGCAATCCATTTTACTGAATATTTTCTTCTTCTTTTTTTTTCTTTGTGTTCCTCTTATTTATTTTTAAATCACCAGGAACTGTCTAACAAAATTGTCATCCCCACCGATCAACCACACCTCCAATGCCTCGGCCCTCTAGGGGATCCAGATCCAACCGATCTCATTAACGCAGAAACCAATAGGATCCCTTTCAGAACCGAAAATTTTTCTTTAGATCTGTGGAAAGACACCTTCCGCTCTTGGCCCAGCCTTACTGTAGGGTGGAAAGACCGGTTCTTGAGGGTCAGCAACTCCAATGAAGTCCAGTGGGGTGAGAGAAAGCTAGATCAATGCATTAGATTGTCCATTGCCGATATGCACAGGAATGAGTCACTGTTGATAGCTGCATCTTACTTTTGGTCAAACACCCTCAATGCTTTTATCTTTGGCCACGGACCTACTTCTCCTACTCTTGCCGATGTAGCCATGCTCACCGGTCTAGATATATCTTCCGCCGATAGCACCCACTTTTTTGACACCGCTCCTAGTGCCAAAGTGGAAACTTGCTCCATCGGCGGCTGGTCAGGGTACATTCAGAAGTACCGTGGGACGGGGCCTGTCAGCATAAAGGAACAAACCACCTTTCTGAACATGTGGCTGGACAAGTTTGTGTTCTGTGGTCGATCGGCAGGACCGACTTCCATCTATCTATCGGCAGCAGAAAGACTGGCTAACGGTGGCCGATTCCCTCTCGGCCGATACTTGCTTGGTGCTGCCTGCCACCTTCTTCATCTGGTAGTCAAGAAACTCATACTCGGCCAATCCACTGGCAACTTGGGAGGCCCCTGGTGGTTTATTAACATGTGGCTTAATCTGCATCTGCACAAGCGCCTCAACTTCAACCTGTTCACACAGCGTTTCCCAAGAGATATAACTGAAAATCATGTGCTGGGTGAAGAGGAATCGGCAACACGCGCTCCCTTGAACTTTGGCGAAGCTGTCATAGTTCTACCTGGTTCAGGGGGTAATCCAGATCAGATCGGCCGATTCTTCCAGACTCTGTATGAGGGCTTGGCCAGAGATGAACGACCGTGGTTGGCCTATGATGACCCAGACAGTATGCTCCCCCTGGTTTTCAATCCATTTGATGACGCTCTTGACAGGGATAATGAGGTGATGATGGCAATTGTGACTCCTAGAGCCATACCAGTGAATTTCTTTGGTAGCACAAAAACCTCTCCCCAGACTTATGAATTTTACAACACATCGGCATTAGCTCATCAATTAGCTTTCGGCCAGTTGCCGATTGCGCTCTGTTATGCCGATGTGATAAAACCCAGAGAGCCCATCAGCAACTTTCTTGAGTGGATTCGAGTAGCCCAACTACCACCGAATGCCGATACAGATGCAGATTTGTCAGAGTGGGTTCCAGCCGCTTTCATCACTCAGGCGTACAAACTATGGTGGGCAGAATGGAAGGAGCATCTATTCTGCAAATCAGCCCTTTCGTATTGCGTCATGATTGATCCCGAGTACAAAGTCCCTGACGATGCTGTAAGTATTCCAAACCGATGTTCCAATTTCTTTCAATTCTATTTCCATCGGTAACTCACCTTTGTATCCCTTTTGCAGGTTGACAACATCCCCCCATCGGTTAGCAAAAGTGGTAAGCCGATTGACTTGTTTCCATCAGGCCCGATCTCCTCAATCGGCCACAATGCTCCCACTCTGGCTACCATCGTGCATCGGGGTGTGCGCCTTAAGAAAGTCACCACCAGGAGAACTCAGACATCACCAACGGTAGCTGTTTCCACTCTGGCGCAGGCTTTCAAGGCAATTTGCCAAACCTTTTTTATTCACACTGATCACCTTTATATTGGCTACATTTCTACTCATAAACTCCTTTTTGTTGTTGCAGAAAACCAGTGCATCGGCAAAAGCCAAACGCCAAGGTGCCGATGCCCCCCAGTCTAGCCAGCCAAAGAGGAAGGGCGCCAAGGGTACCAAGGCTGGAACAAAGCGCCAGAAAGTGGCAACTCCCCCTCCTCCTCCGGTATCTCCAATTCCGGTGGAGTCTTCCCCTTCTTCTCCAGAAGTCCAGACGCAGCAAGCACCATCTCCCCAACCAATGCAGGAAGCACCATAGATGGAAGAACTCCAGCAAGAAGAACCTCAGTTAGAAGCACCCCAACCAGAAGACGCGCCGGCCGATGTAGGCGATCAAACTACCGATCCAGCAGGTTCAATCATACTATCGGTAGTTTCTTCAGTTCAGACAAGTATCATCCCTCCTCAGGGTAACGTACTCCCTACAATATTACTGCCGATGAGCTTCTCCTTTTCGATCTTATAACCCCTTCTGTTAACTTTCAGCTGACGTAGTTCCATCGGCAACTCTGGCCGACCAACCTGTGGCCCCATCGGCATCTTTCAGCCAAAGGCGAGAGATTGCCTTGAAGCAAGTAAGCCATCCAATCTTCCACCGGTATCATTTGTCGAAACTTTGACCATAAAAATGACTCATTTTATCTTCTCTCTCTTGAACAAGACTCTCCCGACAGCTTATTCTCCTTCGCCATTGATATTTCCGAAGAGGAAGGTGAGGAAGCAAGTTCCTCCCGGGCAGTTGGGATTGTATTGGCAGAGACCAGGGCTAAGCTGGAAGAACTATCGGCTATCCTTCATCAAGACACAGCTCAACTGGTTAATGATTCTGACCCAGCCAAGGTTCTGTTCAAGACCCTCAGAGGCCAGATCCCTACCGATGCTGAAGAAACCCTCTTCCAGGCCGCACATCTAGAAAGTCGCCAGCTGCAATACCAGAGAGCCACTCGGCGCCTTGCCGATAGAGCTGCTCAGACCCAGCTCTCTGAGGAGATGATGAAAGAGAAACTCTTAGCCGATGAGAAGCACAAGAACATCGGCACCTTGAAGTCCTCAGGCGATGCATTGAAGCAGAAAATCTCTAATCTATCGGCAAAAAGAGAAGCCCTGCTGGCAGAACTCAAGCAAGTGGAGGATGCCTTATCCCGAGCCCAGCAAGAAGAAAGTCAACTACCGGAGACCATCAAGCACCTCGAGCAAGAGCGAAATGCCCACGGTCGCAAAGCACTGCAGTTGAAGAAGAAGCTGAAGCCGATAGAAAGTTCTGCCGATGATGATGCCAAAGAGATAGAACAAGCCAACCAAATCCGGCTGCACGCCATATCGGCGATCCAGGCGCTGCTGAACATCTGAAGCTTTCATCGGCAACACGTCTTCGCTCCTCTGCATTTCAGCTTTCTTAATGTCTTAGTCTAGCCGATAGGACTGTTATCGGTATCTTTTGAAACATTAAGTCTGGCCCCAGATACATTTTAATCCAGCCGATAGGAGTGTTATCGGCACTTAAACTTCTATGCATCAACCCATATGCTGGGGTAGTACTTCTTTAAATATTTGCCATTTAATGCTCTGGGATATTCAACTCCTTCGAGAGTTTCTAAAATATAGGCATTTCAAGGAGCCGATCGACTTATCCGATAAGGACCTTCCCAATTAGGAGACCACTTTCCAAACTTCGAACTTTTGGTCCCGATCGGTAAAATTAATTTCCATACCAAGTCTCCATCGGCAAACTCCTTAGCCTTTACTTTCTTGTCATACCATCTAGCAACTCTCTTCTTATTTTCTTCTATACTCATTAGCCTTTAACCGATGTCCTGCTAGATCGTCTAACTCATCGGTCATCAAAGTGGCATAATCATCGGCAGCCAATTGATCTTGAAAAGATAATCGCCTAGATCCAGCCTTAATTTCCCAAGGCAACACTGCATCATGTCCATACACCAACTGATAGGGTGACACCTTGGTTGATCCATGACAAGCCATCCGATAGGACCACAACGCTTCATTTAATAATGTATGCCACCGCTTAGGATTTTCTTCAATCTTTCGTTTGATAAGCTTGATAATTCCTTTGTTAGACGCCTCGGCCTGCCCATTGGCTTGAGCATAATAAGGAGAAGAATTCAACACTTTAATCCCCATACCGATTGCAAATTCATTAAACTCCCCCGATGTAAACATAGTGCCCTGATCGGTAGTAATTGTTTGAGGAATCCCAAATCGGTAAATGATATGCTCCTTCACAAAATCAATCATGTTGGCTGATGTGACTTTCTTCAAAGGAATAGCTTCGACCCACTTAGTGAAATAATTAGTGGCAACTAGAATAAACTTATGCCCTTTTCTAGATGGTGGATAAATCTGGCCGATCAGATCAATAGCCCATCCTCGGAACGGCCAAGGCTTTATGATAGGATTCATAACCGATGCAGGTGCCCTTTGAATATTACCAAACTTCTGACACCCTTGACACCCTTTGAAATACTTAAAGCAATCCTCAAGTATAGTCGGCCAATAATATCCATTCCTTCTAATCATCCACTTCATCTTAAAAGCCGACTGATGTGCTCCACACACTCCTTCATGAATTTCTCCCATGAAACTCCTAGCTTCATCATCACCTAAGCATCGGAGAAGAATTCCATCAATAGTTCGATAGTACAATTCATCTTCAAGGAGCACATACTTGGTTGCTTGAAATCGAACTCGTCTTTCAACTTTCTTGGATGGATCTTTCAAATAATCAATAATTTCTTTCCTCCAATCATCGGCACTGATTGCCGATATTGCATTAATCATAGGCTGATATCCCGAGGCATGCTGAGCTAACCGATTGGCCTCTTCATTATGCAATCGAGGAACATGCTCTAATCGGAAATCTTTGAATTCCTATAACACTTGCATGCTCTTCTCGAAATAAGTTATGAGAACTTCACTTCGGCATTCATAGCTCCCGGCCAATTGATTTATAACCAACATAGAATCCCCAAAGACTTCAACAGCGTCAGCACGAACTTCCCTTAACAACTCTAATCCTTTTATCAAAGCCTGATACTTAGCCTGATTATTTGTTGACGTAGCAACGATTGGCAAGGAAAATTCATACTTCCTTCCCATAGGAGAAACTAACACTATGCCGATTCCTGCCCCCCAGTCACATGTAGATCCATCAAAGAAGAGTGTCCAAGGCACAATTTCCACAGCCTCCACCGTGCCGCAATGTTGGGTCACAAAATCGGCCATAACCTGCCCTTTAACTACCTTAGCCGATTCATAACGCAGATCGAACTCCGACAACGCCAAAATCCATTTACCGATCCTGCCACTCATAATCGGCATAGATAGCATGTACCGGACCACATCATCTTTGCAAACAACAGTGCATTCGGCCGATAACAAGTAGTGCCTTAACTTGATACACGAAAAATATAAGCATAGGCAAAGTTTCTCAATGGCCGAATACCTGGTCTCAGCATCAATCAACCTCCTGCTTAAGTAATAAATTACGCGCTCTTTCCCTTCAAATTCTTGAATTAAAGCTGAACCGATAACCACCCCATCGGTAGACAAATACAATCTGAAGGGCTTTCCTTGCTGAGGTGGAACTAGAACTGGAGGATTCACTAGATACTTCTTAATTTCTTCCAGAGCCAACTGTTGCTCTTTCCCTCAAATAAATTCTTGATCGGCTTTTAGCTTAAGAAGAGGACTAAAAGCACGAATTTTACCAGACAAATTAAATATAAATCTCCTGATAAAATTTACCTTGCCGATCAAGGACTGGAGCTCAGTTTTGTTGGTAGGGGCCACTATCTTATTGATGGCGTCAATAGATCTTCGACTAATTTCAATCCCCCTTTGATGCACCATGAAACCAAGAAACTGCCCTGACGATACACCAAATGCGCACTTATTGGGATTCATTTTCAATCCATGCTTCCTTGTGCACTCTAACACCTTTCGTAGATCGGCAAGATGCTTTGTGAAATCCCCAGACTTAACCACCACATCATCAATATAAATTTCCACCAGCTTGCCGATGAACTCATGAAATATAAAATTCATAGCCCTTTGATAAGTAGCACCAGCATTCTTAAGGCCAAAAGTCATGACTATCCACTCAAACAATCCAACATGACCAGGGCACCTGAACGCAGTCTTCGGAATATCTTCTTCAGCCATAAATATTTGATTGTATCCTGCATTGCCATCCATAAAGCTAATGATCCGATGACCAGCCGCGGCGTCAACCAGCAGATCGGCAACAGGCATCGGGTATCCATCCATCGGCGTAGCTTTATTGAGATTCCTGAAATCAATGCACACCCGAAGCTTCCCGTTCTTCTTGTAAACCGGAATGACATTGGAAATCCATTCGGCATACCGACACTGCCGAATAAACTTAGCTTCAATAAGTTTAGTGATTTCGGCCTTAATATCAGGTAGAATATTATGATTACATCGGCGAGCTGGCTGCTGATGTGGCCGAAATCCAGACTTGATGGGTAACCGATGTTCAACAATTGATCGGTCTAAACCAGGCATCTCGGTATAATCCCAAGCAAAGCAATCTTTATATTCCTTTAACAAATCGGTTAATTGTTGCTTACACTCAGGATTTAACTTAGCACTAATAAAAGTAGGTCTAGGCTTATCATCACTACCTATATCTACTTCTACCAAATCATCGGCCGATGTGAATCCCTGGCCTAATTTTCCATCATCGGCGAACCTATCCATCAAAAACCGTCGTCAGAACCGACTGCTTGGATCGGTGGAATCTCGTAATCGGCAACCTTGAGAAAATCTTTCTCCCAAACTTCTCCTGAAATGCACCTGGTCCTCTCATAGGTATCCGCCTCTACCGACGCAATAACATAAGAAGAATCCCCTGGGACAATCTCAATTTTGTCACCTACCCACTGAACCAAGCATTGGTGCATTGTAGATGGGATGCAACAATTGGCATGAATCCAATCTCTTCCCAACAATAAGTTGTAAGCCCCCTTTCCACTGATCACGAAGAAAGTTGTCGGCAAGGTTTTGCTGCCGATGGTCAGCTCTACACATATTGCCCCTTTGACTGGAGACACGTTCCCTTCAAAATCTTTAAGCATCATATCGGTCTTGGTCAAATCCTGATCTCCTTTCCCAAGCTTCCGATATACTGCATATGGCATGATATTGATAGCAGCCCCACCATTAACTAAGATCTTGGTCATTGGCTGCCCATCAACCCTCCCTTTGACGAACAGAGCATTGAGATGCTGTCTTTCGTCATCGGCAGGTTTCTCAAAGATAGCTGTCATCGGATCTAGAGCCAGCTGAGCTATTTGATCGGAAAACTCCACCTCGTCATCACTGGATGGCGCAAGGAATTCCATCAGCAACATAAAGACCATGTTGACACCTGCGGATGGACCTTCCCCCTTAGGACCTGGTTGTTGTCGATCCTTAGGTTTTCCAGAGCTTTCGCCCTTGCTTAGCTCCTCTTGCCTTTCACGTTGCAATCTCCTTTTCTGTGTCTTGGTCAACCCTTCCGGACACCAAGGAGAAAGTGGCTTCTGCCTTGCTACTGGGCGTCGATTCTCTCTTGACTCCATCCGATGCGTGTTAGCATCCCTGCAAAATATGAACTCATCGGGAACTCGTGCATTAGCCATTTCTTCGAGCTCTTCCTGGTTCCTGGGAAAATATTGGACACGATCACCAAGCCTATCGTGCATGCTGAGCCTGCCCCCCAGCCGATCATGAACTGATGCTCTTCCTCTGATCGGCCCATCAAATCGCCGATTGTCATCATGATAACGTCGATCGGTCCTATCATATCGATCATAACCATTGCACTCAGGGCAGTCTCTGACAGTGGGAAGCTTAATATTCTCCTCCCAACAATGGATGAAGAATGGACAGTTCCAATGATCTCTATGTCGATTCCACTCCTGTCGGCGTCTCTCTTCCTCCCGATGATAATCTTCTTGCTGGCACCGATACCGATCTTACCGTTGCTACAAGTTCTCTCGAGGCCTTCTATGAGTTATAACGATGCCAGACCGAGGAGGCCTACCTGAGCTGGTTTCTTTCTGAATCAAGCCCCTACCTCTTGCATCGGTAGTAGTAACTTGATGCTGAGGATCTACCGATGCACTTCTCTCAGCTGCTTCTGACGTTAAGGCCTTAGCCTTTCCCTTAGCATCCAACATGTTTGTTGGGAAAGGATGTTGGTCTATTTTCATCAGCTTCTGAGTCTTGGAACTGTCAAACTTGATTCTCCCAGACTCTATAGTCGATTGCAGCTGCTGCCTGAAAACCTTACACTCATTGGTGTCATGAGAAGTTACATTATGTCACTTGCAATATTTCATCCTCTTTAACTCCTCAGCCGATGGGATCACGTGATTAGGAGACAGCTTGATCTGACCTTCCTGAAGTAGAAAATCAAATATCCTATCGGCCTTAGCGGTGTCAAAAGCGAACTTTTCTGGTTCCTTCTGCCCAAAAGGGCAAGACATCGGCTTCTTGTTCTTTACCTACTCTGCCAAGCCGATGACTGGTTCCTCATCAGAATCTGAGCTCGTTGCCTCATCAACAAATGATACCTTCTTGTTCCATGCTCTTTTGGGCTCGAAAGGCTTGATGTCTTGATCAGAAATCCTCTGTACCAAATGACTTAAGCTTTCAAACTCCTGAGATGCATATTTGTCCCTGATGTGCGGCAACAAACCCTAGAAAGCCAAATCGGCTAGCTGCCGATCGTCCAGAACCAGACTATAGCACTTGTTCTTAACTTCCCGCATCCTCTGCACAAAACCCTCAACCGACTCATCATTACGTTGCCTCAACATGACCAAGTCGGTGATCTTCTTCTCATGAACCCCGGAAAAGAAGTATTTGTGGAATTGTTTCTCCAGATCGGCCCAAGTAATCACTGAGTTGGGTGGTAGTGATATGAACCAGGTAAAGGCCGATCCAGACAATGATGATGAAAATAAACGAACCCTTAATTCGTCCCTGTTACCAGCTTCCCCGCATTGAATAATGAACCTATTGACATGCTCCATGGTTGACGTGTCATCCTGTCCAGAAAACTTAGTAAAGTCTGGTACCTTGTACCGATGCGGAAGCGGGATCAAATCATATGCGGGAGGATACGGTGTCCGATAAGAGTAAGTGTTGACTTTGGGTTTTATCCCAAATTGATCCCTCATTACTTCAGCGATCTTATCGGCCCAATATGCATCGGCATCCTACCGATGAGGCGGCTGCGGGTTCGGCACCTGGTGACGAGCCTCCACGTGTCAGTTTGGGGCATGATCTGCACGAAATATTGGGTTGATCATCTGGCTTCCAATCTGCGGACCACCAAACTGCTGTCCACCAATTTGCTGCCCCCCGAGCTGCTGTACGAGATTCATTGGCTGGTTGGGAACCCCCTGGCTCTAGGATCCGGGATAGATCTGTCCTTGCTAGAACCCTGTAGCCTGGTAACTCTGTTGGGGTGTTTGGGGAAAGACTTGCTGTCCAAGCCATCCATTATTAACGTTCATCGGCATAGGCACTGCCGATGATTGGTAATTGGGCATCATCATTGAATTGACATATCCCGACTGGGTCATAGACCTCTGTTGCATCAGCATTGAATCTGCCGATGCATTAGGCATCTGGAACATTGAATCTTGAGGATTCCTAGTGTGAGGCCTCGCAGTAGTAGTTGTAGTATACCGAGGACTCTGGTTCAACGGCGCATTGGGAAGCGCCGATGTCATAGGAGTCTTGCCCCTCATATCGGTTATCTGTGATGTACCCGGCGTCAACTCTGGAGGCATACCATAACCCCACCAGTTGGGAGGAAGAGTCAGCCCTGACATTGCCGATGCCAACATATCTGTAGTCAGTTTATTCTGCCCACCTGAAGTCTGCGAGTTAGTTGTCATCGGCACAGATTGTGCATTAGTAGTTCCCAACGTACTTGGAGGGACGACAGACTGTGCACTCGCAGCGGCCGTAGCAGCCGATGGAGACGTGACCTCTGGTGACGTTGGCTGATGATGAGAGGGGCCCACATAATCTGGTGGGATTTGTCCTTCCTTGAAAGTTCTTGCCACGGTATTGAAAACCGTATTAGACAGTACGCCAGCTTGGTTGATCAAAGCTCGGTTGATAGCACTGTCAACCATATCTTGAAGCTTGCCAGGATTGGCTTCGAAAGTAACCTGCCGTGGTGCCGGCAGTGCATCTTTCTGGATTACTTCGCCGCTCCTGTTCATGCTGAAGGACTTTAGGCATTGCAACTTGTATTCCTCCATGGCTTGAGCAATAGCTTGCTTCTGCTCATCCTTAAGATTGGCTTCCGTCACGGGGATGACGTTCTCTTGATCAAAGTCAGAGATCGACATGTTGAACTTGATCTTGAATCTGTCCCACTGGGCGTGCCAAAAGATGTGTTGGTGCAAAGCTGGTCTGCAAACACAAAGGGCTAATACCCGATTTCAAACATTAAGGCGTGCGAGCCGATTTGACCTTACTATCGGCAAAGGTGATAACTCGAATACTTTAGTCCTGACAACAGCGATGCGCCCGGATGTCACGGCTAAGAGGTACTCACGTGGAACTTGAGAACACGCCGAGCTTGAGTCGACGAATTCCTAAGAACTCGTAATGAAAAGGGAAAAAAGTATGACGAAGTCGTCGAAAAGTAGATGCTGGAATATGAGTAAAAACGTGTGTTTGATTGATTGATAGATGTATCATTACAAGGCCCTAGGGTCTATATTTATACCCTGCTCAAAGAGCTACAGCCAAACACGATTAGAATTCGAATTCCAAATTACACGGAATCCGTATACAAAATGATTTAAATAATTTAAGGAAATAACAAAACTATCCCCCGTGACAAACTGAAACTCTTCCACAAACCATCAGCGGCTTCCTAACTCTCCCTTCGTATCATCGGCAGATTCCCTTGCCATAGTCATCGCCAGACTTCCTCATCATAGCCATCGGCACAGACACATCATCGCCTACAGACTTAGTCACGTTCAACCTCTCCTTCATCGGCAACCATCCTCATCGGCACCTCTTCCTGTAAACAAAACACTGCCGTCTTATCCTGCCGGCCTGGACACGTGCCCAAAAATGGTGTCAACAGGTCCTTAAGTATCAAATTTAATTATCAAATAAACAAAGAAAAGGATCCAAATGAAATCAACATCTAGACTTAGGGTTTTATCTGACAGAATTCCACGAGTTTTGGTGGTTGTCTCTTTTTGCAGGGGGTTATCAGGAAATACGGAAGAAAGGCCCACATGTCGGGATTACATAGAGATATCAACCCACCGCGCAATTTTCTACCATCTAGAAGACTCCAGAAGCCACGGGAAGGAAGCGGAGCCCGAAAGGGGCCAGGCCCAGGGCGCCCGCCCTGAGGACCTGGGCGCCCGCCCCCCTCTGGACTCTGTTCCGGACTCTCTTCGCACACGACGTTCCACCGACCTATTGGATCAAGAATAACATAGTACCACCTCGCCTATCGACCCAAAAACGCATAGAAGGGGAGGACTATATAAGGAGACCCCCTCTGGCCCCTGGAGGAGACAAGAAATTATCATAGAGATTGAGGGGTGCCCTCGAAGGAAAACCTCTTCTCTAAATAATATTTCTTTTTAGGCTTAGCAACCAATGTAAAGTAGAAATAGATCTTCTAGTTTCTACTAGATTGAGAGAGATAGAGTGGAGGTGTGGATCGGAGGAAGGCCGTCCTGTCGGTGTCTACTCCGAGTTGTACCTACGGGATCAAGTCTCCTAACCCGAGGCTTGCTTCTAAGATTCTTCAGTAATTCGACTTCTAATACTAGTAAGTTCTTGTTTTATTGTTCTTTGGTTTATGAGTTTACTTTAATCCTCTTCCGGTTGAGTATTAGAGTAATCACTTGCTAGCGTAAACGTGGTGTTTTGGCTAGGGTACTCATAGATATCCCCTGACTAGCTGGACCGTGGTAGTAGCGAGGAACGTGACATTTCCGAGTTACCTTTGCAGATCACATCTCGTTAGCAGAACTGGTAGGTTTATAGGTGCGGGTCGAACATCCTTTGTGTTGTCTAGATTCCGTGAGCCTCCCCAATAGAACAGTAGATTATCCTTACCAAGGTTAGAACGAGACTACGGTTGCAGTCTTCTCTATACATCACTCACATCGAGAGACATTCTTTGTAGCCTAAAGGGGTAGTAGCAATAGATTTGGTTAGTCAGATGCACCCTTTCTCCCAGTGGTAAAAATATAAATACGATAACTCTGGATAACCTCCTGGGTGAAATGCTCACCGATATCTGTGCGCTTGCGGATCATTTCCATATTGCGTTAGCAAATATCAATAGGCGATAACGACGACGACCCGGGCTATGGTTCCGACCACACCGACTAGTTCGGTGCAGTTGCGGGCGACGTCGTTATAGAGCTTTCAAGACTACCGTAGTTGGGTTGGGTTAGTAGTAAAGTGTATTTTAAGTTAAAAGTTGTACTTGTTTGTTTTCAGTATGTTGAACTGTTGTATGATAAATAAGTTGAAGTATGTAAAATATGTTTCTAAGTTGTGGGTTTCAAGTGGTAATGGGTAACTGTAACTGTTATAGCAGATGCCGATGCGCACCCATGGATCTGATGAAGCCAGACCTTCCCAGGGAGGGGAGGACATCCCTAACCCTCCACCTGCTCCACCTTCTCAAGCTGATGCAATTGCTGTTCTTCTGAGTGCCACCACAGACAATGCTCGTCTGTTGTGCGAGTTAGCGCAGCGACAACCCCATCCTCCCGCAAACTTCTGAGCACAGAATAACCCAGAGGGAGAAACTCGTTATGTGGATTTCACTGAGATGAGGCCCCCAGTGTTCACAAAGGCAGATGAGCCTTTGGAGGCCGACGACCGGCTCCGGACAATGGAGCATAAATTCAGCCTGATCCGTTGCTCAGAAACCCAAAAGCCCATCTTCACAGCCCAACAGCTTTAGGGAGCTGCAGGGGCCTGGTGGGAAATTTTTCTTGCCATCTAGACTCCTGGACATCAGGTCACCTAGACAGAGTTCAAGGATGCTTTTCGCGCCCACTATATTCCAGATGGACTTATGGCAATGAAAGCAGAAGAATTCCTCACCTTGCGATAAGGCGATAAAAGTGTGATGAATATGTGGCCAAATTCAATCACCTTTCTCAGTATGCCACTGAGCATGTGAACACTGATCGGAAGAAGAAGGCCTGCTTCATGCATGGTGTTGACGGTCCTTAAGTACCAAATATAATCATCAAATAAATAAAGAAAAGAATCCCAATGCAACCAACACCCAGATGTTGACACTTGCTAACACCACTTGAATACTAGGTTGTCATCCCCAGCGTGGCACTAGAGTGTACTATGGTATTTATACGCACACAGATAATCCGCAAGCGCACGGATACCGTTGAAGCTTTTACCCGGTTAAAGGTTTTATCGTATCCATAGGGAAACGGGAGAACTGATCTACGCTCTAACTTAACCAAGATAAGTAAATAGGTGTGAATAGGAAAGATGGTAGAATCGAATAAGAACAATATTAAAGGTAAGATAATAGTGAGTGATAATATGGGAATAGAGAGTAGAGCAATTCTAGTATATGGGCGATGGTAGCAGAATAGAGAGGATAACTATGGTTTCTCTACTTCAAAGGGGTATGTCTATGTCTGGGACGAACCACGTGATAAGAGTACACCACAAAGGATGCTTATCCATAGGCCGATAAACCCTACCCGTCCTGCTAACGAGAGGTGGACTACAGGGGACCAACGTAACTGTCACCTACGCGGCCTACCACACGATCCAGCTAGTCAGGGGATATCCACAAGTAATCTAGGTCTAAGCACCACGCTTACACCTATACTACAACTCTAACCTATAGGGTCCTATAGATTAGAGGTACTCAAAAGAGTTGTGAACCAGAACATACATGATTAGTAATTGCATAATGAATTAGAAGTAGATTACCAGAGTCATCCCATGAGCAAGCTTGATTAGAGCTTGATCATGGCGAAGTACAACCGGAGGAAGAATCGACAGGCCGGCCTCTCCTCTAATCCTCCTTCGCTCTCCTTAAGTATCAAATTTAATTATCAAATAAACAAAGAAAAGGATCCAAATGAAATCAACATCTAGACTTAGGGTTTTATCTGACAGAATTCCACGAGTTTTGGTGTTTGTCTATTTCTGCAGGGGGTTATCAGGAAATAAGGAAGAAAGGCCAACATGTCGGGATTACATAGAGATATCAACCCACCGCGCAATTTTCTACCATCTAGAAGACTCCAGAAGCCACGGGAAGGAAGCGGAGCCCGAAAGGGGCCAGGCCCAGGGCGCCCGCCCTGAGGACCTGGGCGCCCGCCCCCCTCTGGACTCCGTTCCGGACTCTCTTCGCACACGACGTTCCACCGACCTATTGGATCAAGAATAACATAGTACCACCTAGCCTATCGACCCAAAAACGCATAGAAGGGGAGGACTATATAAGGAGACCCCCTCTGGCCCCTGGAGGAGACAAGAAATTATATTAGAGATTGAGGGGTGCCCTCGAAGGAAAACCTCTTCTCTAAATAATATTTCTTTTTAGGCTTAGCAACCAATGTAAAGTAGAAATAGATCTTCTAGTTTCTACTAGATTGAGAGAGATAGAGTGGAGGTGTGGATCGGAGGAAGGCCGACCTGTCGGTGTCTACTCCGAGTTGTACCTACGGGATCAAGTCTCCTAACCCGAGGCTTGCTTCTAAGATTCTTCAGTAATTCGACTTCTAATACTAGTAAGTTCTTGTTTTATTGTTCTTTGGTTTATGAGTTTACTTTAATCCTCTTCCGGTTGAGTATTAGAGTAATCACTTGCTAGCGTAAACGTGGTGTTTTGGCTAGGGTACTCATAGATATCCCCTGACTAGCTGGACCGTGGTAGTAGCGAGGAACGTGACATTTCCGAGTTACCTTTGCAGATCACATCTCGTTAGCAGAACGGGTAGGTTTATAGGTGCGGGTCGAACATCCTTTGTGTTGTCTAGATTCCGTGAGCCTCCCCAATAGAACAGTAGATTATCCTTACCAAGGTTAGAACGAGACTACGGTTGCAGTCTTCTCTATACATCACTCACATCGAGAGACATTCTTTGTAGCCTAAAGGGGTAGTAGCAATAGATTTGGTTAGTCAGATGCACCCTTTCTCCCAGTGGTAAAAATATAAATACGATAACTCTGGATAACCTCCCGGGTGAAATGCTCACCGATATCCGTGCGCTTGCGGATCATTTCCATATTGCGTTAGCAAATATCAATAGGCGATAACGACGACGACCCGGGCTATGGTTCCGACCACACCGACTAGTTCGGTGCAGTTGCGGGAGACGTCGTTATAGAGCTTTCAAGACTACCGTAGTTGGGTTGGGTTAGTAGTAAAGTGTATTTTAAGTTAAAAGTTGTACTTGTTTGTTTTCAGTATGTTGAACTGTTGTATGATAAATAAGTTGAAGTATGTAAAATATGTTTCTAAGTTGTGGGTTTCAAGTGGTAATGGGTAACTGTAACTGTTATAGCAGATGCCGATGCGCACCCATGGATCTGATGAAGCCAGACCTTCCCAGGGAGGGGAGGACATCCCTAACCCTCCACCTGCTCCACCTTCTCAAGCTGATGCAATTGCTGTTCTTCTGAGTGCCACCACAGACAATGCTCGTCTGTTGTGCGAGTTAGCGCAGCGACAACCCCATCCTCCCGCAAACTTCTGAGCACAGAATAACCCAGAGGGAGAAACTCGTTATGTGGATTTCACTGAGATGAGGCCCCCAGTGTTCACAAAGGCAGATGAGCCTTTGGAGGCCGACGACCGGCTCCGGACAATGGAGCATAAATTCAGCCTGATCCGTTGCTCAGAAACCCAAAAGCCCATCTTCACAGCCCAACAGCTTTAGGGAGCTGTAGGGGCCTGGTGGGAAATTTTTCTTGCCATCTAGACTCCTGGACATCAGGTCACCTAGACAGAGTTCAAGGATGCTTTTCGCGCCCACTATATTCCAGATGGACTTATGGCAATGAAAGCAGAAGAATTCCTCACCTTGCGATAAGGCGATAAAAGTGTGATGAATATGTGGCCAAATTCAATCACCTTTCTCAGTATGCCACTGAGCATGTGAACACTGATCGGAATAAGAAGGCCTGCTTCATGCATGGTGTTGACGGTCCTTAAGTACCAAATATAATCATCAAATAAATAAAGAAAAGAATCCCAATGCAACCAACACCCAGATGTTGACACTTGCTAACACCACTTGAATACTAGGTTGTCATCCCCAGCGTGGCACTAGAGTGTACTACGGTATTTATACGCACACAGATAATCCGCAAGCGCACGGATACCGTTGAAGCTTTTACCCGGTTAAAGGTTTTATCGTATCCATAGGGAAACGGGAGAACTGATCTACGCTCTAACTTAACCAAGATAAGTAAATATGTGTGAATAGGAAAGATGGTAGAATCGAATAAGAACAATATTAAAGGTAAGATAATAGTGAGTGATAATATGGGAATAGAGAGTAGAGCAATTCTAGTATATGGGCGATGGTAGCAGAATAGAGAGGATAACTATGGTTTCTCTACTTCAAAGGGGTATGTCTATGTCTGGGACGAACCACGTGATAAGAGTACACCACAAAGGATGCTTATCCATAGGCCGACAAACCCTACCCGTCCTGCTAACGAGAGGTGGACTACAGGGGACCAACGTAACTGTCACCTACGCGGCCTACCACACGATCTAGCTAGTCAGGGGATATCCACAAGTATTCTAGGTCTAAGCACCACGCTTACACCTATACTACAACTCTAACCTATAGGGTCCTATAGATTAGAGGTACTCAAAAGAGTTGTGAACTAGAACATACATGATTAGTAATTGCATAATGAATTAGAAGTAGATTACCAGAGTCATCCCATGAGCAAGCTTGATTAGAGCTTGATCATGGCGAAGTACAACCGGAGGAAGAATCGACAGGCCGGCCTCTCCTCTAATCCTCCTTCGCTCTCCATCTCGCTACTATCTAGATCTACTCTAGTTTAGAGAAGAGAGGATAGCTCTCATCTCTAAACCCTACCTTTTGCTCTGTCTATGAATAATGATCAAGGGGGTGCCTCCTCCAGGGGCCAGGGGGTCTGGTTTTATAGACCCCTCAAGTGAACTTGGGCCGTCGGATCAAACCGACATTGATTGAACGGTTATTCTTGATCCTTTAGGTCGGTGGAGCATAATCCGCGAGATTGAGCGTGATTGGCCACAGGAGGTGGGCGGGCGCCCAGTAGGACAGGGCGGGCGCCCTGTCTCTAGCCCCGATTCGCCTCCGCTTCGGTCTCGTGGCTTCTGGAGTCTTCTAGATATAAGATAATTGCGCGGCACGTTAATATCTTTACGTAATCCCGACGTGTGGGCCTTTCTTCCTTATTTCCTGATAACCCCCTGTAGAAATAGACAAACACCAAAACTCGTGGAATTCTATCACATAAAACCCTAAGTCTCGATGTTGATTTCATTTGGATCCTTTTCTTTGTTTATTTGATAGTTAAATTTGATACTTAAGGACCGTCAACAAACTCCCCCAAGCTTACCTCTTGCTCGTCCCTAAGCAAGGATAGACTCAGCTATGGATCATAAGTTGTTGCAATATCTTTAAAAATTGACGGTACACATGCTTTTAAATGAGGTCTCATCTCTGAGTTAGAGTAAACTGTCAAGACTTAAAACTTACTTACTTTACCTTTCACCATGGGACTTGTAACCGTCACTTCTGTCTTGAGTGGTTAAAAGATAGAACAGTCCAGTCAAGTGCCATGTCGCTTATTCTTGATCAGCTATAGCTCTGGAGTTTTTTGCAGATTTCCAAATAAAACTCAGAGATTTCTTTGTATGACTCTCTCATATCTCACTTTTGTGGTATTTCTGGATCCTTACCAAGGCAGTGATGGTATATGCCTTCTCTCAAAATATGTGGTATTTGTGGTATAAGGGATAGTGACATTGTCTTCTCTCTCACCCTACTCTAATAAGGCTTTAATATCTGGAGCTCATAGGTGGGAGATAAAATATACATACTTACAAGACATTTATTGTATAGTCAAACCATGGATCCAAAGAAACAAATCAATAAGCCAAATCAAGATATGCATGTGTGGCGAATGAATAGTGTATGGTGATGATGGTGATAACAATGGTGAAAGTCTAATTCTACTTTTGCTCTTTTGAGGGGATACATACCTTCCTTGCTTTTGAAACTTTATGAGGAGAATGAGATGCTCTTCTTTTTCTTTTCTCTCAGATGGGTATCCTGTACCCGTAATTCTACTGTCGGACACTTGTCCATTTTTACCTCTCGTCTCACTCTTTTTCTTTTCTTTCGAGGTTCCGGGCAATTGCCCCTTTTTATTTCCTCGTTTATTATTTTTTTTTCTTTTCTTTTTTTTTCTTTTTTTTTCAGAGCACTCATCTCTTGAGATAATATAGCAAGTGGTAGTAGCAAGATAACTTGAGCATTTATTTCACAAGGGAAAAACACAGGTGTTTTTGGCTATTCTCTCCCGAATTAGGAGTAGAATATTTTTAGGTGATTCTGGAGATGGAAATGGATGGATATATGTGGATGGTACTTCCGGAGTAGAAGTAGCATATATATGAGTGAACGTGCAAGTGAATCTTGATTTAACCACATGACAAGCTCCTAAGGGTCTACACAGCTTGACCACACTCAATGCTCATAAGCAGTAAATAATAAATGTGTGGCTCAAAGTCTAGCAAGCATGTATATATGGCTGTGGTAGGAATTTAAACTTTCATCATACAGGAACTCATCATGCAACATTTTAAAGATTTTTCAAAGATAAAATTCTCCAGAATTCTAGCATCTCTAGGAATAGATAAACAGCAGCTCAACTTTCCCATATCATATCCGTTAACAACTTAGATTTCAGATCAAGTTTTCATCCCACAAGTTTAGATATAGAGCAAGCTTTAAATTATAACAGTTATGTCTAAACTTGAGAGAGAACTTCAAATTTGCAAATTAGGCAGAGCAACTATTCATCATATCTATGCTAGAGTTTTATTATTAAGATTCAGATTAGCATAGCCACTTTATTTATTTATTAAACACACTAAGCAAAAGATATATATATAAGCACAAAATCTTTATTTGGTTTTTCATAGTTTATGTATTTTAATATTCTAATATAATATAAGTATAAAGATAGGTAGAAATACTTAGCGAGATAAATGGGGGTGCTCTCCCCCAAGCTGAATTTTGACGTGATTTCTCTTGATGTAGCTAGCAGGTGGCAGAGGTGTATTTGAAAGTCAGCAGCATTCTGACAGCGATTAGAATGTCCTCCGTCTGCTAGTCTTCTTGATTCTTAAATTCTATGGAGCTCAAATAGACAACAAAGCTTGTGGAACTAATTAAGTGTTAGCATAAATATCTAGCCTTCATCACGTTGAGCTTCCTCAATAAATATTACTCCCTGTCTTTATATTTTTATTTTATAAAGTAGAAAAGAAATATTTGTTTTATTTTTATGCCACCACAGTGAAGGTACTTATGGGTTTTATGCCACTCGTATGCTCACATGGGGCTTAGTATTTTTTAACATTTTTATTTTCTTTTCAAGATAGCATGATTAACTAATAATCTATTTAAGGAAAGTAAATAATTAAAGGGAAAAGGGAATGCAGAATGGATAAATATGGATAACTACCAATCTTACCTTTCGGCGAGGCTTCAATGTTTTAAGTCTTCTTGACAAGACTTCTCACCGTGTTCATTCTTCAGGTGCGTCATTTGATTCAGGTGCTGACCTTGACGTCTGCACCTTTTGATACGGTGTCACCCATGCTCTTCGTTTGCCCAGCAGTTCGAAGTGCGGTGTTAGCAGTATCTTGCTCAGTGTGTTTGTGCTCGTAGTGTACCTGCTCATAGAGACAAGGCAGAGATCAAGTGCATGGGCCCTGTGGGTGGAAAACACCAACAGAACCAAAAGTGTATTTGTTCTTCTCTAACCTTAAGCATAGTGAGCAAGACAAAGTTGATGGATAATAATATCATGAGTGTAGCATTTAAAACATTTGTCAGATCAGATCACTCAACCTTATGGAAAGATAATCTATCTAAGTAAATGTTTTTTTTTCTTTACATTACTATCATTTTCCAAAGATTGAGTGTGCAACATTTTAGTTCATAAGACTAGGAGTGTGGGATCACAAAGGTTGAAGGACTAAACATATTGAATCAATTGTGTTGGTTAATCTAGTGATGCAAATCATACATGTTTGTCTCTTTTATTCATGTGAACGCCAGAACCAAGGAGAAGCTTATAGAAGTGATAGACAAGTACCTTAAGATGTTACCTTACTTGAAGAGTGATGGTACAGTATGACCTTGTGGAAGTTTTCCTTTCTTAGCAGTTGTGCATCGTGTTTGTAGCACCCTCCGTGGATCATCTCTTGTGAGCTATGCCTTCCTTGTGTAAATTGTTAAACTTCATGTGCCTCTCTCTTTGTCTCCAATGTGATTTTATCTCAGGACTTCCCAGGTCGATATTAAAAGTTTTCCTGCAGGGGTTAGTCCAACAAAATATCCAATATCTACTATAGCATACTATCGGCTCAAAGATCAACCTTGACACCATGTCTAATTTGATTTAGGAGGGCATTTTAACCTAAGCACCAAGCTTGATTTAAAAACCCTTGGAGGTAAGATCATCAGCCCTAAACTAAGCACCATGCTTAATTAAGAGATAAATGAAACTACTCCAAACCTAAACATATACTAAAGCAAATAAAGGTAGCATGAGAGCATTTATAGAGATCTACTCAAGTGGAGATGAAGTAGCGTGATTAGTATTTAACAAATTGAGCATGTCTCAAAGGTAGTGACAACCAACATAACAACATGGCAAAGGATGTTTTAATGTAAAGTACTCCCCCAAGCTTGAATTTTGCAAAATTCAAGTTTGGATGAATTCAATTCAATGTTGTATGATGATTGGTTGGACATACCTTGTGCTTGTCATTCATTCGATCTTCTTGCTCCAATCCTGGAAAGGTTAGTGACAAGAATACCCGAAGGAATATTTTTACAATTATCCTTATATGCTCAATACACAAGGTAATGATACAAATAATTAAAAGCTCAAGTTATGATCTGATCAGTGCTTATTTTAGGACGCTAAGCTTGTCCTTGGGAAACCATTAATTTATGTCAGCGAAGTGGTTTCCCCTCCAACACTGACCTATATCAAGATCAACTCAACGAGATCTGCAAAATTTATTATAGACATATGCATCGACAACCGCCCTTTTAAAGTTTTTATAAATAGAAAGGAAGTGGGGGTTGGAGATCTCGAATGTGGTGATGGAAAGACCAATGGATTGTGAAGATGTTGCATATGAGCATGGAGTAAATGAAGTGGCTATGAAATAAATTCCATGCTCATTGATGCTTAGAGTCAAATCCATGTGGTGTGGTGAAAATGATAAGGTGAGTGTGGTAAAAAAGGAAAAGAAAAAGGATACACGTACGACTTGGTTCGAAACTAGCACAGCTACCGTTCCCCGGCAACGGCGCCAGAAAGCTTGTTGGGTATTTTAAACGCAAACAGAAAAAGATCCGCAAGCGCATGGATACCGATGTAGCCTTCACCCGGGAGTATTCCAGAGTATCGATTTTCCACAGAGAACGTGAGTGTACTAATTAAGATCCAAGATCGCCCAAGGATAACTATATGATTATTTTTGGTGGGAAGAGAGGAAGTTTCCTGAGAGTTCTCTAGTTGATCTAAGAATCAAGAATTACTTCAAGATTATCTATATTGGGACATCAGAGCACTAACCACAGAAAGAGATGAGAAGGGGGCTGGGAAGGTCTGACTACGGTCCTACAAACACCGATCCGAACGTGGTGGAATACGTCGACCCTTAGGGCTGTCACTACCCTAGGGCTACCACAACAATCCGTGGGATTGGGTGCAATTCCAGGTAATCGCAAGACTAAATACCACGTCTAATCTATTAATTACTACTCTAGCGTTATAAAGACTAGAGCACTTGATGCAAGCGGGAATCCAATAAATAACTTGAATGTAAATAAAAGTAATTAAAGAACTCAGGAATTATGAATTGAAGAACCTGGAGAACGATGAAGAACGAACCAGTTGCTGCAAAAGTACAATGTTGAGGAAGATCCGACAGATCCGGCTCCTCCTCCGCTCTCCTCTTCTCTCTCCCTATTTTCTAGATTACAACTAGAACTAACTAGAACTAGAACTAGAGGAACTAGAACTAGAACTAGATGAACTAGAACTAGATCTAGATGAACTAGAGGTAGAACTAGAAGAACTAGAGGGATCCTCTCTACTTGGATGAAGAATTGAAACCCTAGCTTTGATTCTGTAGAAGAGGTATGATCTCCAGGGGCCAGGGGGTCTGGTTTTATAGTCCCTTCAAGTGAATCTGGGTCGTCGGATCAAACCAACATTGATCGTGTGGGTTTCCTTGAAGTATTAGGTCGGTGGAGCATGATCCCCGAACTTCACCCTGATTGGTCCAGGGGGGAGGGCGGGCGCCCTCAGGACTAGGGCGGGCGCCCTGACCCTGAGGCCTCTCGTCTTCCGCTTCGGTCCCGTGGCTTCTGGAGTCTTCTAGATGATAGAAAATTACGCGGCACGTTAATATCTCTATGTAAACCCGACGTGTGGGCCTTTCTTCCGTATTTCCTGATAACCCCCTGCAGAAATAGACAAACACCAAAACTTGTGGAATTCTGTCGGATAAAACCCTAAGTCTAGGTGTAGGTTGCATTTGGATCCTTTTCTATGATTAATTGATGGTTAAATATGAGCATTAAGGACCGTCAACAAGTTAATCAAAGAACAAGAGACATGGCGCTTGACTAGACTGATCTATCTTTTAATTGCTCAAGACACAAGTGACGGTCCTTAGGGTTTAATGAGTAAGTTTTAAGTCTTAACAGTTTACTCTAACTCAGAGATGAGATCTTGCTTGAACGCATGTGTACTTTTAAGGCATGAAATCACTGCAGAAACTCTTGAGTCCATCCTTGCTCAGGGATGAGCAAGAGGTAAGCTTGGGGGAGTTGTTGACGGTCCTTAAGTACCAAATATAATCATCAAATAAATAAAGAAAAGGATCCAAATGCAACCAACACCCAGACTTACGGTTTTATGTGACAGAATTCCATGAGTTTTGGTGTTTGTCTATATCTGCAGGGGGTTATCAGGAAATAATGAGGAAAGGCCCACCCGTCGGGTTTACATAGAGATATTAACGTGTGCGCCAATATTCTACCATCTAGAAGAGTCCAGAAGCCATGGGAACGAATGGCAGTCCGAGCGGGCCTGGGGGCAGGGCGCCCGCCCTCCCCCCTAGGGCGCCCGCCCTGCTACAGGGACCAATCAGGTCCCGCCTTAAGGATTATGCTCCACTGACCTAAAGTATTAAGGAAAACCGTGCGATTAAGGTCGGTTTGATCCAACGGCCCACGTTCATTTGGAGGGGCTATATAAGCAGGCCCCTTGGCCCCTGGAGGAGGGCAATCCCATTATTCATTAGCATATTTTCCAGAGAGGATTCAGAGAGAGAGGTCCCTCTAGGATTCCAACCTCATAGGGCTTAGCATCCAATGTGAGATTAGAATTAGTTCTTCTAGATTGAGAGAGATAGAGTGGAGGTGTAGATCGGAGGAAGCCTGGCCTGTCGGTGTTTACTCTGAGGTTTGGTCCTAGGGTTCTTCAGTACTTCAACTTCTAAATTCTAGTAAGTTCTTTGTTCTTATTGTTCTTTGGTTTATGAGTTTACTTTAGTCTCTTCCGATAGAGTTTAGAGTAATCATTGCTAGCGTAAACGTGGTGTTCGGGCTAGGGTACTCATCGATATTCCCTATTTAGCCGGACTATGGTAGTAGCGAGGAACGTGACATTTTTGTAGCTACCTTTGTAGCCCACAATCCCGTTAGCAGGATCTGTAGGGTTTATAAGTGCGGGTCGAACATCCTTTGTGGTGTCTAGATTCCGTAAGCCTCCCCAATAGAACAGTAGATCGTCCTTACCAAGCTTAGAACGAGAGTGCGGTTGTAGTGTTCTCTATACATCGCTCAAATCAAATCGCATTGTTTGTAGCCTAAAGGGTAGTTGTGGGGGTATAAACCCCTATACCCTTACGGCTAGACTTGGGCCAGTAGGTTTGGCCCATTACGAGACAAGTTCAAAGCTTGATCCGATAGCTCGGAGTTTCGCGCAAGGAAACAGGATGTGGGAATCAAGCAGGATTCTAGTCGGTTAGAATAGAAATTGATATCAAACTATCTATGGCAATTGTAACCGACTAGGATTAGTTTCTAGACCTGTAACCCTGCCCTCTGGACTATATAAGGAGAGGCAAGGGACCCCCCTAGGACATGATTATTCTCTCAACACAAATCAATACAACCAGACGCAGGACGTAGGTATTACGCCAACTCAGCGGCCGAACCTGGATAAAAAGTTTGTCCGTGTCTTGCGGCACCATCGAGTTTGTAGTTTGCGTACCGTCTACCGACAAACTTCTACCGTGGGTATACCCCAAGGTAGACTGCCGACCAGCTTTCGTCGACAGTGGCACGCTAGGTAGGGGGTATGCGTACAACTTTTTCGGCGAGCAAGATGGTCATCATTCCAGCTTCCGCGGCCGTGCCTGAAGGCCTCACGTTCACCGTCGGCCAGATCACGTGGACGACGCACGGCGGCGGTCTCACGACCACGGTTTCGGAAGGAACCCAGATCCAATCTGGGATGACGGCGGCATCGGCTCCGACCACGCAGATGCTGGCACCGAGCACCCGACCACCGCTTCCGCGCTACGATGGAAAGAAGATCGATGGCTTGGATCTTCTCCGAGCCCTTGATCGCGCTGATTTCAAGCTTCTCGAAGCTTCCCGACTAGTAGATGGGATCTCGCGCCAGTCTGATCAAGCCGCACCAACGGATTTTTTCAACTCCTACCGGCCAACTCGTGTCGTCACACACGAACGGCAGGGAACGTCTCTGACGATAACCTCAACCCCCTCAGGACGGTCCATCAAGCTCGGGGCTGATCCGAAGCAAGATTATCCTTGCGGTCTGAACAACTCGGCCTCTCTTTACTCGCGGCACATCCAAACCCTTTTTTACAAGGCGGGTTGGTTGCCAAAGTGGAGTGGTCGGCCAGCTCGTCACTACGTCAACATGGTGACGATCCGAGAACTACGGGACGGCCATGCTTCCAGCACAAATTCGAGCACTGGTTCCATGCCCACTGAAGTCATAAACTCCAAGGACGAGGACTACGACCTAGATTTGCCACCATATCCTCTGGGTTTCTCTCGTTTCCCGGTCTTCCCACCCCGGCGAGGAGACCTCGTTTTAAACGTCAGCGCCGACGAGCCGGTTGTTGATGGAGAAACAGACGAGCAGAGGCAGCTCCGCGAGCAGCGCAATGCCGACCACGCCCGACGATGCGCGGACGAGCAACGCCAACTACCGCCGCATAATCTCACCGACGCTTTCGACATGGTCGGGGATCAGCTAGTCTACAAAATGCCAAGCGCCAATGTGGCTATCGCCATGGCCAATTTAGATCGACTCCCTGATACTCCCGAGTGCCAGGGCGTCCGATCCAGCGTTCGAGCACATCTGATCGCCGCGATGGGACAGACAGCCACTCTGCTTAAAAGAGTCCAAGCCATCTCCTATACAGAGGTCTCCTCCGACCAGACCCACCGCAGTCGGACCTCACCACAGCCCAACAGGCACCACCGCAGCCGTTCCCCCAACAATCATCGAAAAGATTCACGGCGTGACGACGGCGGTCGGGATGCTGGCGGTCACCGCGAGCAGAATCGCGGGCGTGGCCAAGATGTAAACCAGCACAGGGATCTTCGATACAACATCCCTCCCAAAGATGCCTAGGACCGCATCAACAGGCGCGCCACGGAAAGAGCAGTTCACGAAAACCTGCGTCGTATTGAGTACGATGCAACGCACGGCCCCCCAGGTCTGAGACAGTTCTCCTCACACCTCCGCCAAGTCGTGTGGCCTCGCAATTTCAAGCTCGAGAAACTCAAAAAATACGACGGCAAGGAAAACCCAGAAAACTGGATCACTATATACGAGATCGCCGTCCGGTCAGCAGCAGGAGATGAGCACGTCATGGCCAACTACTTCCCGATCGTCCTTGACCAGGCAGGTCACCAGTGGCTCCTAGGCCTACCCGAGGACTCTTTCGACTCCTGGGAAGAATTACACCAAGCATTCATCGACAATTTTATCGCTACCTGCGAACAGCCCGGGAACAAATACGACCTCGAAAGGATACGGGACAGGAAAAACGAGCCACTGCGTGACTACATCCGACGATTCTCGGATATGCGCCTTAAGATCCAGAAAATTTCCCATGACGAGGCCATATCTGCTTTCATAAAAGGGCTGCGCTTCCACGAAGCACTGAAGAACAAGCTACTGCGCAAAAGGCCAACAACGATGGCCGAGCTTCTTGCCACGGCTAAAAACTACACCGACGCCGACGACGCAGAAAAACTCATCCAGGATGATGCGAGGGGAACCGACCAGCCTCCTCGACGAGATGATAGTCGTGGTCGCTTCCACAACAGGAACCATCGTCGCCCCGACAACCGCGATCACAGGGAAGGTTGGCGACGTGACAACCGCGACGACTTCAGAGGAAAGCGCCCCCGCGACCACGACCACGAGGTGAATACAGTCAAGCGCCCCAACGGGCGGCGGGATTACCAAGAAGACTACAACAAGACGTTGAAGGGACCATGCCAACTGCATCCAAAGTCCAACCACACCATGGAAGAATGCCGCGTCCTCAACAGCATCTATACGCGGCGGGCTGCTCAAGAAGACCCCGCCAAGAAAAACGGGAAACAAGACGGGCGCGATCACGAAGACGAGGACGAAGACCAGGATAGGGACCCACGACACCAGTATGTCAGTCCTACTGACGTGGTCCACTCCATCTTCGGGGGCAAGGTTTCCATCGAGTCTAAATGAGAAAGAAAGCTCTTAAAGAGAGCCTGCCTCAACATAGACAGCACGGATGTCCTGATCGCCGATCTGAAATTTCCTCCCTAGTCACACAGGGAAATCTCCTTCAGCAGGAAGGATCAGTGGGCCGCTATCCTAGAGCCAGGTCGTTTCCCTCTAATCTTGGACCCTTGCATCAACAGCATCAGATTCGAGCGCGTGCTCGTGGACAGAGGAAGTTCCATTAACATCCTCTTTCGCAACAGCCTGCCCGCCCTCAAGATATCTCAGGCACAGATAAAACCCTACAACGCTCAATTCTGGGGAGTCTTGCTAGGTCAGAGTTCAGTGCCCCTCGGACAGATAACACTGCCTGTCCAATTCGGCATGTCTGACCACTTTCGAACAGAGTTCGTCAACTTTGTGGTCGCCGACTTTGATGGGACTTACCACGCTATACTAGGCCGACCATCACTGACAAAGTTCATGGCAGTCCCACATTACTCATACCTGGTCCTCAAAATGCCTACGGAGAAGGGCGTCCTAACCGTCAGGGGCAATGTCTACACTGCATATACTTGCGAGGAGGAGAGCATCAAGATCACTGAAGCAATCGATCTTTCAATTCGCATGGCAGAAACAGCAGACCAAGCCGCACAGCTCCCTCACGACCAGCTCTGACTGCCCAAGCAGGAGAAAGCGAGGAAGAATTTAAAATCCAAGGAGTACAAGGAAGTACAGCTGGTTGAAGGCAGCCCCGAGAAGACGGCCCTCATCGGGGCCAACCTGGATCCCAAATAGGAAGACGCGCTCGTCAGGTTTCTAAGGGACAACGTGAGCGTTTTCGCATGGAAACCCACAGACATGCCCGGCGTCCCACGAAACCTGATCGAGCACTCCTTAAATGTCTCGAAGACCACAAGACCCATCAAGCAAAATCTGTGACGGTTCGCTCGTGACAAAAAGGAGGCTATTAGGACAGAAATAACACGGCTTCTAGCAGCCAGATTCATAAAAGAAGTGTATCATCTAGATTGGCTTGCCCATCCGGTTCTTGTACGCAAAAAGAATAATGAATGGAGAATGTGCGTTGATTACACTGATCTCAATAAACACTATCCTAAAGATCCTTTTGGTCTCCCTCGCATCGACGAGGTGGTCAACTCAACGGCCGGATGCGAACTCCTCTCTTTTCTAGACTGCTACTCTGGTTATCACTAGATCTCGCTAAAGGAAGATGATCAGATCAAAACGTCTTTCATTACTCCTTTCGGCGCATACTGCTACATGACCATGTCCTTCGGACTCAAAAACGCCGGAGCCACCTATCAACGGGCCATGCAGCAATGCCTCCACGACGAGATTCGTAATGACTGTTGACACTAGCTAACACCACTTAGATACTAGGTTGTCATCCCCAGCATGGTGCCAGAGTGTACAAAGGTATTTATAATTGTAAAGGCTCTCTAGAAAATAATCTATTCTATCCGCAAGCGCACAGATAAAACACCTCATTGTAGCATTTCACCAGGATAAGTATTCCAGGTATCGTTATTTATAATTTTGCTCAAGGGATCTAAGGAGATTAAATTAAGGGCAAAATCTATCAAGGCATAGACTAGAGATAAACTTGCAAGAATATGATTACTAATGAGAAACTCGTCACACAGTCACTTACTTTAGCAGGGGGTAAACCATAAAGATAATGATAATGAATTATAAGTTCAAGGGATAAATAACACAGGGATTAGAAAATAGACTACTCCTCATATATGTAGGTGATGTCGGATTAGCTACAGAATGGATTCTAAGTTATCTACTAACTACTAAGTCATAATCTACTCTAGTTATCTACAAGATCATATATAGCATAAAAGACTCTTCATTCATGTATAAGGAACATTGATAAAGTAAATCAGAGCATCGCATGACTTACTCCACAATACCAGTTCTGCCTGTCCTATCAACGGAGGGTGGACTATATAAGAATCAACGAAGCTGTCACTATCGCGAACTACCACACGACCCGGCCAATAGGATACATTTGCAGATAAATAACATCTAAGCACCACGCTCACATGTGATCTATCACCTAACTCCCTCGCGTCAAGAGCTAAGCGCTTTGCAAACTTATACATAAACTCATTATCAATTAGAACTATATCAAATATAGAACTAGAGCAAACTAAGAATATAATAATTAGAGACATAATGCAATTAGAATAAAGAATTAGAGAAAGATATGAATAATACCAATCTTTATTACCGAAGATCCGAATCCAGAGCGTAGTGCTCTACTTCTCTAATTGTTATCTAATCAAACCTCTAAACTTGAAGGATTAGGGAGTAGCTAATTCTAATTCTCTGTGGAGAGAAGCTCTAAACCCTAACTTTGATGGCTACCTCTGCATAATGATTTATTCTCTTCTCCTCTCTCCTCCAGGGGCCAGGGGGTCTGGTTTTATAGTCCCCTCAAGTGAACGTGGGCCGTCAGATCAAACCGACATTGATTGTGTGGTTTAGATTGATCCTTTAGGTCGGTGGAGCGTAGTCCCGAAACAGTGTCACGATTGGTCTCCAACCCTGGGCGGGCGCCCAAGGGGGGTGGGCGGCCGCCCTGCCCCCGAGCCCGATCGTGCTCTCGTTCGTTCCCGTGGCTTCTGGACTCTTCTAGATTGAGGAAAATTGCGCAGCACGTAATTATCTCGTTGTAAACATGACATGTGGGCCTTCTCTCCATATTCTCTGATAACCCCCTGCAGAAATAGATAAACACCAAAGCTCGTGTCATTCTGTCAGATAAAACCCTAATTCTTGATGTTTGTTTCATATTGATCCTTTTCCATGTTTATTTGATTATTAATTTTAGTACTTAAGGACCGTCAACAAACTCCCCCAAGCTTACCCTTTGCTCGTCCCTGAGCAACTAGCTAAACTCAGACGGATCAGGAGTTGCTTCGATGTTTTCTTTCCTGACAGGCACACATGCTTTTACATAAAATTCTTCTAGATTAGAGTGAAGTGTTATGGAGTTTAGTACCTGCACTTAAATCTTAAGTAATCGAAAGACAAAATAATTAAGTCAAGCACTATTCCTCCTGTCTATACTTCACCTTTGTTCCAGAGTTTTTCATAAGTTTTCAAAATAAAACTCAGAGTTCCCAGCAATGATTCTCTCAAGTCTCTCTATATGTTGTATTTGTGGATCCTTACCATAATGTCACTTCCTATAGCTAATGGAATATTTAAGTGGAGCTCATAGGAGTGGAAACAGCTCATACATATGTTGTCTAATCGAGCCATGGATCCAAAGGAACTCAGCATATATTTAAATCAAGATGTGCATGTGTGGTGGAGTAAATGATAGTGATGATAAAAATGAATAAGTAATAATAAAACTTGGTTCTCATTGCTCCTCATATTGCTATCTCTCGTCTTCTTTGATCTTTGCTTTGGGAGAACATGGGCTATCTCTTTTTCATTTTTTTCAGGTGGGTAGTAGATACCCCTAATTCTACTGTCGGACACTTGTCCATTTTTTCCGCTCAGGTGGGCATTTTTGTACACCTAATTCTACTTCGGACACTTGTCCATTTTTACATCTCGTCTCACTCTTTTTCTTTCTTTTTCGAGGTTCCGGGCACTAGCCCCTTTTTATTTCCTCGCATATTTTTGCATAACCCATGCCTCTTCTGCATTGAATCTTTTTAGAGAGAGAGAATAACAATATTTGGGACAGTGAGTGATAATATTTTTATCAATTTTAATGAATAGTGATGAATGGTGTAGTAGATGTGTGCAAGTGAATATCTTAATTTAACCACATGAAAAGCTCCTAAGGGTCTACACAGCTCGATCAAACTCAATGTAAATATAGTAAAGATGTTATAGCAAGTATGGCTGTGGTAGGTAATTTGTTATGCTAGGAACTCATCATGTGATTTGTAAGTTTCCAAAATAAATCTCCAGAACTTAGTGTAGTAGGAACAAGATAAAGAGTAGCTCAAACTTTATATCTTGCCCTTCTCTTACCTAGACTTTAGTTTTATGCTTCCCATAGATAGTAAATTCAGTTTTAGTAATTCCTGGAAGAACTCTAATATAGAAGCTAGGTACTTGTAAGTAAGCAAACAGAGCAACTGTTCATTATTTCCATCATGCATCTTTTTGATCTTTTTGTTGTTTCTAGAGATTTGTACTTAACAGATAAAATAAAGCACACTTATCTACACACTCTTTTTATTTTGTTTTCCTGTTTATAAAATGCAGTAAATTAAAGCAAGAAAATATTTATTTGGATTTCTAAGTTTTTCCTTTTTAAGATAAATAAAACACTAAGACAAAATAGAATAAATAAGAAGAGCAAATAAAAACTTACTTGATAAGTTGGGGAGGAACTCCCCCAAGCTGGATGTTGGCGTCGGTCTTACCCGATGTTCCAGAACCGCGTCATGGTTGTGATGTTGTCATTCATTGTTGTTGTATCTTGTCTCAGTTCTTGTACTGCAGCGGCATGGTCCTGGTTCCATTTTTGTTGCTCTTCCAGGAGTCTTCCATGTTCTGCTTGCGTGTTTTGGATGTCGAGGAGGGTGTTGTCGGTACGAGTGAAGAAAGCACCGGCCTCTTGATAGTAGTCATTCGTGAAAGCGTAGGAGGCGTCGGAGTATCGTCCTGCATCAAATTGGGGTGGAGGTCTAGATCCTGAAGCTCCATATGGATCAGTGGAGTACCTCCCCGTATGGAAAGGCGGGTTTGTCCACTGGTGATCTTGGCTCTCCGGCCATGTCTCCTCTGTTGGCTCTTGTGGTTGCGCATGTCGAACCCATGGGTCTCGAAGGACTCGAGGGTTGTAATCGCAATAATGCAGGTGCGCTACTTCTTCTGGTCTAGGGTCAGCTCCATACCAGGTGCGTTCTCGATGGGTGGTCATCCTTTCAGATGCCACTCACTGTGGAGCTCTCTGGTTCACTGGTGTTGCTGCAATCTCAATCAAAAGATTTTGAACAACGTAGAGGCCAAGGTTCAGGTTAGGTAACCGAATCTTGCCTTTATCATCATATAGCATATACATTACATTCCCCTCTTTCTTTAACATCCGAGCTTGTCTAAATGTGTCATAGCCATGATAAATTCTTAACTCATCTATGAAGTCCAATGACGAGTTTTCTAGTAAATGAAGATTAGAGGCTAGACGAGTGATAAGTGAAGTACATCCTACTGGTCGCTGAAGACTAGGTATACTAAGCCAATGAGAAACTAAAAGTGTAACAGGTGAAGTAGGTACTTTATTAATATCAGCATATAAAAGTTGTAAATCTCCTACTCTTACTTTCCTAATATCATCACGATAGAAAAGATTGTACCCAAGCCATTTGTGGAACATCCTAAGAGTGGGGTGTTCCATGTCACTGGTTCGGGCTTGACTATAAAAATTATCTCTAGATATTTCTCTCCAAAACTAGTGTCTCTCAAAGTTAGGTAGGTCGGAGTCAATGTTCAAGATGCATCTTGAAGAGAAACCAAGATGGTCGCTCAGCTCTCTCCAAGACAACATAATTTCCTGTTTGAACATCCAAAAAACAATTCCCCCTTCATAGTATTGTAAGGTGCAAAGAAATTCGAGGGTGAGAAGACGAGAACCCAGCTCAGTTATGTTCCAAAAATTTATCCAACCTATCATCTGGAAAATTAAGTCGAATTCAGTGTCCATACCTGTTTCTTGTAGTAGGATTGGATCGAGAGTAGGGGTGTGAATGAAATCTTTGTTCTTCAATTGCGGATAGACTTCCGTCTCTCTTCGGGTCTTCAGTCCAAGGTCTCCTATCTTGAGAAGGACCTTAACTTGCTGACCTGATGAAGATGATGGAGCTTGTGTGGGTCTCGGGTCGACGCTCATCTCTGATGGCTGTGAGGAGTGTCGGGCTGAACTCCTTGTACCAATGTTCTTGAGAGCCTTCCCTGCATTCTTCACCTTCTTAAACATCCTGCAAACAAAAGTTGGCAAAAACACAACTAGTGGAAAATGTGAGAGAAAATGTTAGTGGTCAGCTGTTGGGAATGTCAGCAGTCCAGGGGTTAATCGTTCAAGACAAATTTCTATTTTGGCAGAACCTCCCCCTAAACAACTTTTACTTCCGCTTAGACAGCGGGATCACTACTTGCTAGGTGATAACTCACTCTCTCACTCAAAAACTACCAACTTCTTTCCCACTCTTCTCTTCCTCTCTACTCTCTTCTCACTCCACTACAAGAGCTCCTTCTCTGGAAACTGAAACTTGTGTGGTTTTCTGGAGAGCTTGTGTGGAGAGGATGGAGGTAGATGGTGGCTATTTATAGGAGGAAGAGGAAGCAGGGCGGGCGCCCTTGGTAGGTGGGCGGGCGCCCACTCCTGGTGTCCATCTTGGGTGTGCCTCCTCCACTTGCTTCCTTGCTTTGATCTCACGCAGAATAATGTTGTGTGGTGGTTGTTGGATGGTGGAAAGATGTCTGGTGAGTGGAAACATATTGGTGGATGAAATTATGTGATGGGATGTATGTGAGGTGTGGTGTATAACATGTGGGACCCAAGGAGTGTGGGTCATGCTTCTAGAAGGTTACTATTAAATATAATGCAAGAAAAATCTTTGAGAATTGAAAATTAAAATGATAATGGAAGATATTTTTGTGCCTCCACAATAATTAATAAATATGGGTTGTTACACACCATGAATATTATTTATATGGGGCTTTTGATTACTATACTAATGCTATGAATATATATGACTAATGCAAGAATTAATTATGCAAGAATTTAAACATGAGAAAATTAATAATGCGGATAAATACCGATTTACCTTCCGGTGAGGGTTTGGGATTTTTAGGTCCCCCAAGCTGGACCTCCAAATCTTTTAATCTTCTGAGTTACCTTCCTCCGGAGATGGTGTCTCTAGTGGTTCTTCATGAACTTCCTTCACTGTAGAGTCTCTCTCTGGTCTGGGTTTGAATGTGAAGTGTTCTTCTTGACCGTTTATGTTGAACTTGATTTCTCCTTTTCCGACATCAATGTGGGCATTGGCAGTGCTCAGAAATGGCCTTCCAAGGATGATGGACACTTTTGAGTCAGGACTCATGTCCAGTACTACAAAATCTACTGGCACCAGGAAATCTCTAATCTTGACTGGAATGTTCTCGGCGATGCCCAATGGGTGTCGAACCGATTGATCCGCTAGTTGTAGGCACATTGATGTTGGTTCTAGGGTCGCATGCTCAAGCTTTTTGTAGACTGATGCTGGCATCACATTGACACTTGCTCCGAGATCACAAAGTGCATTGTTGAAGTGTTGGTTTCCAATCGAGCAGTCAATAGTGGGGCATCCTGGATCTTCCTTCTTCCTTGATGGCTTGTTGAGGATGGCCATACTACATTCTTCTGTCAGCTTGATAACCTCAGTGGTGGGCAGTGGTCTCTTCTTGTTAAGAATATCTCTGATGTACTTTGCATATGTAGGTACCTGTATGGCATCGAGCAGAGGTATGTTGACGTATAATTTCTGAATTACCTCTACAAACTTACCAAACTGCTCATCCGACTGCAGTCCTCTGTTTCTCCTGGGAAATGGCAAATAGTTGGTGTCGTAAAAATCTTTCCTCATTTCTCCAGTTCTTGGTGGTTGTAGCAGATCTTCTGCTTCAACTGGGCTTTCTTCTTCTATCACTGCTGGTTGCACTGGTGCTGAGGTTCTTTGTTTCTCTTTTGGGTATGGGGGATCACTGGTAGCTTTGCCTCCTCTAGTAGTTATATTCTTTACCTGCTCAAGGTTAGTAGCAACAGGCAGTGCAGCAGCTATCTGTTGACGGTCCTTAAGTATCAAATTTAACTATCAAATAAACAAAGAAAAGGATCCAAATGAAATCAACATCTAGACTTAGGGTTTTATCTGACAGAATTCCACGAGTTTTGGTGTTTGTCTATTTCTGCAGGGGGTTATCAGGAAATAAGGAAGAAAGGCCCACACGTCGGGATTACATAGAGATATCAACGTGCCGCGCAATTATCTTACATCTAGAAGACTCCAGAAGTCACGGGAAGGAAGCGGAGACCGAACAGGGCCAGAGACAGGGCGCCGCCCTGTCCTACTGGGCGCCCGCCCACCTCCTGTGGCCAATCACGCTCAATCTCGCGGATTATGCTCCACCGACCTAAAGGATCAAGAATAACCGTTCAATCAATGTCGGTTTGATCTGACGGCCCAGGTTCACTTGAGGGGACTATAAAACCAGACCCCCTGGCCCCTGGAGGAGGCACCCCTTGATCATTATTCATTATTCATAGACAGAGCAAAAGCTAGGGTTTAGAGATGAGAGCTCTCCTCTCTTCTCTAAACTAGAGTAGATCTAGATAGTAGCGAGATGGAGAGCGAAGGAGGATTAGAGGAGAGGCCGGCCTGTCGGTTCTTCCTCCGGTTGTACTTCGCCATGATCAAGCTCTAATCAAGCTTGCTCATGGGATGACTCTGGTAATCTACTTCTAATTCATTATGCAATTACTAATAATGTATGTTCTGGTTCACAACTCTTTTGAGTACTTCTAATCTATAGGACCCTAAAAGTTAGAGTTGTAGTATAGGTGTAAGCGTGGTGCTTAGACCTAGATTACTTGTGGATATCCCCTAACTAGCTGGATCGTGTGGTAGGCCGCGTAGGTGACAGTTACGTTGGTCCCTTGTAGTCCACCTCTCGTTAGCAGGACGGGTAGGGATTATCGGCCTATGGATAAGCATCCTTTGTGGTGTACTCTTATCATGTGGTTCGTCCCAGACATAGACATACCCCTTTGAAGTAGAGAAACCATAGTTATCCTCTCTATTCTGCTACCATCGCCCATATACTAGAATTGCTCTATTCTCTATTCCCATATTATCACTCACTATTATCTTACCTTTAATATTGTTGTTATTCGATTCTACCATCTTTCCTATTCACACCTATTTACTTATCTCGGTTAAGTTAGAGCGTAGATCAGTTCTCCCGTTTCCCTGTGGATACGATAAAACCTTTAACCGGGTAAAAGCTTCAACGGTATCCGTGCGCTTGCGGATTATCTGTGTGCGTATAAATACCATAGTACACTCTAGTGGCATGCTGGGGATGACAACCTAGTATTCAAGTGGTGTTAGCAAGTGTCAACAAGCATTTTTGGCGCCGTTGCCGGGGAAACGGTTGCTGAGTTGACTACGAACTAGCTTAATCATTTTCTAAAAGAAAAATAAAAAAATATTTTCCTTTTATCCTTTGCCTCATCTCTGCTAATCTTTCTTCTTATCTAATCCTTGATCTCTGGTCTATCATGAATTCAAACATGTCTATCTATGAATTTCATAGACCTACGGGCACACATCTCGAACCACCAAAATCTTCAAAGCCTATCATAGCATCTAGTTTTGAGATAGACCCCGAATACATAGAATTTATTCAAAAACAACCTTTCTCAGGAGAAGGTGAGGAAAACCCATACACACACCTAAGAGAGTTTTATCGAGTCTGTGACCTCCTTCGCATAGAAGGCATGTCTGATGAGACCCTTAAATGGAAGCTCTTTCCGTTCTCTTTAACAGGAAAAGCTAGACATTGGTATAAACTCAAAGTAGGGAGTGTTCATGGAGATTGGAAGGAGTTATATAGTAGTTTTCTTTCTAAATATTTTTCAATCTCCAAAGTGGTGGAACTTCGGCGTGAGATTCTTTCTTTTAGACAACTGGAAGAAGAATCTCTTGGCAAATCATGGGACCGCTTTATTAACCTTACTCTCACTGACCCAAAACTTTCTATTCCAGAAGAAGTTCTTCTAATTCACTTTTTTGAGGGCCTTAGTAGGAAAAATAAGCAAACCCTTCATGCGGCCTCTGGAGGAACTTTTCACCACCTATCCGCTAGTGAAGCTTGGAATTTGATTGATTTAATGAGCGGAAAGTCTCCTAGCTTTTATATCCCTGAGAAAGAGAAAGAACCAGTTCCTAGACAAGAAGTCGAAGTTTCGATAGCCAGATCACAACCACTTCAATCCCAAACTTTAGCTATCGATCCTAAACCATCAATACCCCAAAATTCTCCAAGGGAGGAAGGAATTCCGACCTTAAATCTTTTAGATGCTGATGGTTTAGACTTCTGGTTCTATAAGAGACCTTCAAGCAGGGATAATTCAAATCATTGCAATAATGTTTCTCTTAGAGAATGTCCTGGTTCCTATCATGAAGAAGTCGAGGATGACATATCAAGTGAAGGAGAGCTAAGCCATATAGACAATTCTATCTACTCCCCTTCCATGTTCACAAGTTCTAAATCCATCCTTGACCTTAGAGATCCCTCTTATCCCTCTTCTTTTCAGTCTCATGATGATCCTAGCAATTCACCAAGACGACCAAACCATAGGAGTCATGAAGACCATAAGGATGGCATGTCAAGTAATGCCATAGAAGGAGAGCTAAGCCATATAGAAAATTCTAACACCTCCCTTATTTTGATCACAAGTTCTAAATGGCTAGAATGTGTAGAATGGATGGATAAGGAAGAAGCCTTAATAGGTTCTGACTTTGGCTCAATTTCAAATGGTGAGTTCTTGACTCCCTTTGAAGATGAGATTCATCCAACTATAGAAGAGGACATAAGTGAGACCAATCCAAGAGAAACTCTGAACATTCAGATTGGAGACGAAGATAACATTAATGAGCATGGAATTTATTTCATAGCCACTTTGTTTACTCCATGCTCATATGCAACATCTTCCCAATCTATTGGTCTCTCCGACATCACCACACTTGAGATCTCCAACCCCCTCTTCCTTTCTATTTATAAAAAACTTTAAAAGGGCGGTTGTCGATGCATATGTCTATAATAAATATTGCAGATCTCGTTGAGTTGAACTAGATATAGGTTGGCGTCGGAGGGGAAACCACTTCACCAACATAAACTGATGGTTTTCCAAGGACAAGCTTAGTGTCTTAAAATAAGCATTGATCAGATCGTAACATGAGCTTTTAATTATTTGCAACATTACCTTGTGTATTGAGCATATAAGGATAATTGTAAAAAAATATTCCTTCGGGTATTCTTGTCACTAACCTTTCTAGGATTGGAGCAAGAAGATCGGATGAATGACAAGCACAAGGTATGTCCAACTAATCATCATACAACATTGAATTAAATTCATCCAAACTTGAATTTTGCAAAATTCAAGATTGGGGGAGTACTTTACATAAAAACATCCTTTGCCATGTTGCTATGCTGGTTGTCCCTACCTTTGAGACATGCTCAATTTGTTAAATACTAATCACACTACTTCATCTCCACTTGAGTAAATCTCTATAAATGCGGTCAAGCTACCTTTGTCTATTTACTAGCAAGTGTTGGTTTGGAAGTACTCGCCATACTTCCATTGGCATTTAAATTAAGCATGGTGCTTAGGTTGTATAGCCTTCCTTAATCTGATTAGACATGGAGTCTAGTTTGGTTATTGAACTAAAACAAAACTGCTTGAGTAGATATTGGTATATTTTGTCGGACTAACCCCTGCAGAAAAACTTTCGATATCGATTTGGGAAGTCCTGAGATAAACTCACATCAGAGACGAAGAAAGTGACACATGAAGTTTAACAATTAGCACAAGAAGGACATAGCTCATTCATCATAAAGAGATGATCCATGGAGGGTGCCACAAACACGATGCACAACCGCTAAGAAAGGAAAGCTTCCACAAGATGATATTGTACCATCACTCTTCAAGCAAGGTAACATCTTAAGGTACTTGACTATCACTTTTATAAGCTTCTCCTTGGTTCTGGCGTTCATATAAATAAAAGAGACAAACGTGTATGATTTACAACTCTAGATTAACCAACCCAACTGATTCAACATGTTTAGTCCTTTAATCCTTGTTCTTAGTACTACCTCCATGATCCCACACTCCTAATCATATGAGCTAAAATGTTACACACTCAATCTTTGAGAGATATAAAGAAAAAGACATATACATAGATAGATTATCTTTCCATAAGGTTGAGCGATCTGATCTGACAAATGTTATAAGTGCTACACTCATGAACTTATCATCCATCAACTTGTCTTGCTCACTGTGCTTAAGGTTAGAGAAGAACAAATACACTTTTGGTTTTGTTGGTGTTTTCCACCAACAGGGCCCATGCAGTTGATCTCTGCCTTGTCTCTATGAGCAGGTACACTACGAGCACAAACACACTGAGCAAGATACTGCTAACACCGCACTTTGAACTGCTGGGCAAACGAAGAACATGGGTGACATCGTATTAAAAGGTGCAGACGTCAAGGTCCGCACCTGAATCAAATGACGCACCTGAAGAATGAACACGATGAGAAGTCTTGACAAGAAGACTTAAAACATTGAACCCTCGCCGAAAGGTAAGATTGGTAGTTATCCATATTTATCCTTTCTGCATTCCCTTTTCCATTTAATTATTTACTTTCCTTAAATAGATTATTAGTTAATCATGCTATCTTGAAAAGAAAATAAAAATGTTAATAAATACTAAGCCCCATGTGAGTATACGAGTGGCATAAAACCCATAAGTACCTTCACTGTGGTGGCATAAAAATAAAATAAATATTTCTTTTCTACTTTATAAAATAAAAATATAAAAACAGGGAGTAATATTTATTGAGGAAGCTCAACGTGATGAAGGCTAGATATTTATGCTAACATTTAATTAGTTCCACAAGCTTTGTTGTCTATTTGAGCTCCACAGAATTTAAGAATCAAGAAGACTAGCAGACGGAGGACATTCTAATCGCTGTCAAAATGCTGCTGACTTTCAAATACACCTCTGTCACCTGCTAGCTACATCAAGAGAAATTACGTCAAAATTCAGCTTGGGGGAGAGCACCCCCATTTATCTCGCTAAGTATTAATACCTATCTTTATACTTATATTATATTAGAATATTAAAATACATAAACTATGAAAAACCAAATAAAGATTTTGTGCTTATATATATATATCTTTTGCTTAGTGTGTTTAATAAATGAATAAAGTTTGCTATGAATCTTAATAATAAAACTCTAGCATGGATATGATGAATAGTTGCTCTGCCTAATTTGCAAATTTAAAGTTCTCTCTCAAGTTTAGACATAACTGTTATAATTTAAAGCTTCCTCTAGATCTAAACTTGTGGGATGAAAACTTGATCTGAAATCTAAGTTGTTAACGGATAAGATATGGGAAGGTTGAGCTGCTGTTTATCTGTTCCTAGAGATGCTAGAATTCTGGAGAATTTTATCTTTGAAAAATCTTTAAAATATTGCATGATGAGTTCCTGTATGATGAAAGTTTAAATTCCTACCACAGCCATATATACATGCTTGCTAGACTTTGAGCCACACATTTATTATTTACTGCTTATGAGCATTGAGTGTGGTCAAGCTGTGTAGACCCTTAGGAGCTTGTCATGTGGTTAAATCAAGATTCACTTGCACGTTCACTCCTATATATGCTACTTCTATTCCGGAAGTACCAACCACATATATCCATCCATTTCCATCTCCAGAATCACCTAAAAATATTCTACTCCTAATTCGGGAGAGAATAGCCAAAAACATCTGTGTTTTTCCCTTGTGAAATAAATGCTCAAGTTATCTTGCTACTACCACTTGCTATATTATCTTAATAGATGAGTGCTCTGAAAAAAAAGAAGAAAAAAAAAGAGAAAAAAAATAAACGAGGAAATAAAAAGGGGCATGTGCCCGGAACCTCGAAAGAAAAGAAAAAGAGTGAGACGAGAGGTAAAAATGGACAAGTGTCCGACAGTAGAATTAGGGGTACAAGATACCCACCTGAGTGGAAAGAAAAAGAAGAGCATCTCATTCTCCTCATAAAGTTTCAAAAAGCAAGGAAGGTATGTATCCCCTCATAAGAGCAAAAGTAGAATTAGACTTTCACCATTGTTATCACCATCATCACTATACACCATTCATTCGCCACACATGCACATCTTGATTTGGCTTATTGATTTGTTTCTTTGGATCCATGGTTTGACTATACAATAAATGTCTTGTAAGTATGTATATTTTATCTCCCACCAATGAGCTCCAGATATTAAAGCCTTATTAGAGTAGGGTGAGAGAGAAGGCAATGTCACTAAGCGTTATACCACAAATACCACATATCTTGAGAGAAGGCATATACCATCACTGCCTTGGTAAGGATCCAGAAATTCCACAAAAGAGAGATTTAGAGAGTCATACAAGGAATCTCTGAGTTTTATTTGAAAATCTGCAAAAACTCCAGAGCTATAGCTGATCAAGAATAAGAGACATGGCACTTGGCTAGACTGTTCTATCTTTTAACTACTCAAGACAGAAGTGACGGTTACAAGTCCCATGGTGAAAGGTAAAGTAAGTAAGTTTTAGTTCTTGACAGTTTACTCTAACTCAGAGATGAGAACTTATTTAAAAAGCATGTGTACCGTCAAATTTTTAAGATATTGCAACAACTTATGATCCATAGCTGGGTCTATCCTTGCTCAGGGACGAGCAAGAGGTAAGCTTGGGGGAGTTTGTTGACGGTCCTTAAGTATCAAATTTAACTATCAAATAAACAAAGAAAAGGATCCAAATGAAATCAACATCTAGACTTAGGGTTTTATCTGACAGAATTCCACGAGTTTTGGTGTTTGTCTATTTCTGCAGGGGGTTATCAGGAAATAAGGAAGAAAGGCCCACACGTCGGGATTACATAGAGATATCAACGTGCCGTGCAATTATCTTACATCTAGAAGACTCCAGAAGTCACGGGAAGGAAGCGGAGACCGAACAGGGCCAGAGACAGGGCGCCCGCTCAATCTCGCGGATTATGCTCCACTGACCTAAAGGATCAAGAATAATCGTTCAACAATGTCGGTTTGATCTGACGGCCCAGGTTCACTTGATGGGACTATAAAACCAGACCCCCTGGCCCCTGGAGGAGGCACCCCTTGATCATTATTCATTATTCATAGACAGAGCAAAAGCTAGGGTTTAGAGATGAGAGCTCTCCTCTCTTCTCTAAACTAGAGTAGATCTAGATAGTAGCGAGATGGAGAGCGAAGGAGGATTAGAGGAGAGGCCGGCCTGTCGGTTCTTCCTCCGGTTGTACTTCGCCATGATCAAGCTCTAATCAAGCTTGCTCATGGGATGACTCTGGTAATCTACTTCTAATTCATTATGCAATTACTAATCATGTATGTTCTGGTTCACAACTCTTAGGACCCTATAGGTTAGAGTTGTAGTATAGGTGTAAGCGTGGTGCTTAGACCTAGATTACTTGTGGATATCCCCTGACTAGCTGGATCGTGTGGTAGGCCGCGTAGGTGACAGTTACGTTGGTCCCTTGTAGTCCACCTCTCGTTAGCAGGACGGGTAGGGTTTATCGGCCTATGGATAAGCATCCTTTGTGGTGTACTCTTATCATGTGGTTCCTCCCAGACATAGACATACCCCTTTGAAGTAGAGAAACCATAGTTATCCTCTCTATTCTGCTACCATCGCCCATATACTAGAATTGCTCTATTCTCTATTCCCATATTATCACTCACTGTTATCTTACCTTTAATATTGTTCTTATTCGATTCTACCATCTTTCCTATTCACACCTATTTACTTATCTCGGTTAAGTTAGAGCGTAGATCAGTTCTCCCGTTTCCCTGTGGATACGATAAAACCTTTAACCGGGTAAAAGCTTCAACGGTATCCGTGCGCTTGCGGATTATCTGTGTGCGTATAAATACCATAGTACACTCTAGTGCCATGCTGGGGATGACAACCTAGTATTCAAGTGGTGTTAGCAAGTGTCAACACTATCTTTATTAATTTAAGCTCTACCCTTTTATTAAGAGTGTTTTGCTCATCAAAGGCAGTTAGTAGAAAATCCATTTTATTGTGTATATCTTTTAGAGATGATTCATTTGTATCTAGCCTTTGTTTAACTTCGTCATTAATTTTGGTTTGTTGAGCAATTATCTCTTTTAATGAAAGTTGCTAGAAAGTATTACAAGAATTCATACCTTTTCTAGTGGGTTGACTCAAAGTTGGTTGATATTTGTATGCTGTCTCAATGGCCCTTTGATCTTCTTTAAACTTGGCCCTCTGGTCAATCAAATGGAGCAGATTTTCCATCTTAGTTGATAATGCATTTACTTCTTCTGGTATTTCTTCAGTTTGATGACATTGTTGAGCTTTATCTTGGAACCAGCTTTGGTTTTCTGCTATCTTATCCAAAAGTATCTCTGCTTTTCTAGTTGTAAGCTCCAAGAATGATCCTTTAGTAGATGCATCTAGGCACTCACGAGCCTTCTGGGTTAATCCATGGTAGAAGGTCTGCATAAGTAACCATGTGGCCATTCCATGGTGAGGACAATTTGATATGTATCCTTGAAAACACTCCCATGCTTCTGAAATGGCTTCTGTCTTCTGCTGTTGGAAACTGATAATATTTTCTCTTAAGGCAGTTGTTTTGCCTATAGGAAAAAACTTTGATAGAATGGCATCTGACAAGTTCGCCCACTTGTTGATGTTATCTTGATGAGTGTAGAACCACTTCCTCGCTTTTCCTTCTAGTGAGAATGGAAAAAGGCGAAGTAGTATGACGTCTTTGTCAACTCCGTTGATGTGGATTGTGCTTCCAATCTGTAAGAAATTCTGCAAGTGTGCACTAGCATCTTCATGTGCCTTTCCACTGAATTGTGTAGCTTGCACCAAATTGATGAGGCTTGACTTGAGCTCAAACTCAGGTATTCCTTCTTCTACTGCAAATCTTGGACCAGTTGGAATGTTCTCAAGACTTGGAGCAGAGAATTCTTGCAAGGTCTTTTGTGCCATAGCTTCAGCAATTGGTAGCTAGCTTCTTCTTCTCTTGATTGCTTTGGTTCTGATGATGAAGAGTTGAATGTACCCAAAGTCAATCCTGATATACCCTGTATAAAAATATAAACATAGAAAAACAACAGGGTGAACCTGCCAAAGCAGAGGTGCCTTGTTATGATTTCTCACTTAGTAGCTGTTTTTATGCAATTATTTCTCTATAGTCTAGTCTAATATTTTATATGAATAACCTTGACTAATTTTCTGGCTTTCCTTACAGTTCCTAAGTATTACCCTTTTGTTCCCCTTTATGACTTATTCATGAGACTCCCCGGCATCGGCGCCAGAAATGCTTGTTGACACTAGCTAACACCACTTAGATATTAGGTTGTCATCCCTAGCATGGTGCCAGAGTGTACAAAGGTATTTTTAAATGTAAAGGCTCTCTAGAAAATAATCTATTCTATCCGCAAGCGCACAGATAAAACACCTCATTGTAGCATTTCACCAGATAAAACACTATCGTGAACTACCACACGACCCGGCCAATAGGATACATTTGTAGATAAATAACATCTAAGCACCACGCTCACATGTGATCTATCACCTAACTCCCTCGCGTCAAGAGCTAAGCGCTTTGCAAACTTATACATAAACTCATTATCAATTAGAACTATATCAAATATAGAACTAGAGCAAACTAAGAACATAATAATTAGAGACATAATGCAATTAGAACAAAGAATTAGAGAAAGATATGAATAATACCAATCTTTATTACCGAAGATCCGAATCCAGAGCGTAGTGCTCTACTTCTCTAATTGCTATCTAATCAAACCTCTAAACTTGAAGGATTAGGGAGCAGCTAATTCTAATTCTGTGTGGGAGAGAAGCTCTAAACCCTAACTTTGATGGCTACCTCTGCATAATGATTTCTTCTCTTCTCCTCTCTCCTCCAGGAGCCAGGGGGTCTGGTTTTATAGTCCCCTCAAGTGAACGTGGGCCGTCAGATCAAACCGACATTGATTGTGTGGTTTAGATTGATCCTTTAGGTCGGTGGAGCGTAGTAACGAAACAGAGTCCCGATTGGTCTCCAACCCTGGGCAGGCGCCCAAGGGGGGTGGGCGGCCGCCCTGCCCCCGAGCCCGATCGTGCTCTCGTTCGTTCCCGTGGCTTCTAGACTCTTCTAGATTGAGGAAAATTGCGCGGCACGTAATTATCTCGTTGTAAACATGACATGTGGGCCTTCTCTCCATGTTCTCTGATAACCCCCTGCAGAAATAGATAAACACCAAAGCTCGTGGAATTCTGTCAGATAAAACCCTAATTCTAGATGTTTGTTTCATATTGATCCTTTTCCATGTTTATTTGATTATTAATTTTAGTACTTAAGGACCGTCAACAATGACCTCATCGAGGCTTATGTAGACGACGTCGTCGTCAAAACAAGGGATGCAAGCACCCTAATCGACAACTTAGACCGAACCTTTAAGGCGCTAAACAAGTATAAGTGGAAACTTAACCCCAAAAAGTGCATCTTTGGTGTCCCGTCCGGTCTACTACTCGGCAACGTCATCAGCCGCGACGGCATACCACCGAATCCTTCAAAAGTAAAAGCAGTACGTGACATGCGACCACCTAAGAATGTCAAGGATATTCAGAAGCTCACCGGATGTATTGCCGCTCTCAGCCGCTTCATCTCAAGACTAGGAGAAAAAGGCCTCCCTTTCCTCAAACTCTTGAAGGCGTCGGAATAATTCTCCTGGACAGAAGAGGCTGACGCTGCGTTCACCCAGCTTAAGACCTTCCTCACCTCACCGCCTGTTCTCATAGTGCCTCAGCCCAATGAAGACCTACTCATTTACATTGCGGCAACCGATAGGGTTGTCTCCACGGCAATAGTGGTCGAGCGAGACGAGCCAGGTCACATCTACAAGGTCCAGAGACCAGTTTATTTCATAAGCGAAGTCTTAAATGAGTCCAAGGCCAGATATCCACAAATACAGAAGCTCATATACGCCATTCTAATAACATCGAGGAAGCTAAAGCACTACTTCGACGGCCATCGAGTCTTGGTAACCACCAGTTTCCCTCTTGGGGATATTCTGCGCAATAATGACGCCAACGGCAGAATTGTAAAATGGGCAATGGAGTTATGCCCATTCTCCCTGGATTTCCAGAGCCACACCACAGTCAAGTCTCAGGCCCTGGTCGATTTCATCGTAGAGTGGACGGATCCCAACGAGCCCCCCGTTTCCGACATCTCCGACCACTGGTCAATGTTCTTCGACAGGTCCTTGAACATCAACGGCGCCGGCGCTAGGACACTTTTCATGTCGCCTAACAAGGACAAACTGCGTTACGTCCTTAGGATCCTTTTTCTGGCATCAAACAACGTCGCCAAGTACGAAGCATGCCTGCACGGCATACGACTAGCCGTTGAGTTGGGAGTCAAACGCCGCTACATCTATGGCGACTCCGCCTTAGTTATCAACCAGCTCAACAAGGAATGAGACGCAACCCACGAGAAGATGGATCTCTACTGCATAGAAATCCACAAATGGAATCCAACTTCTATGGCATAGAGTACACCCATGTGGTCCGGGATAAAAACCAGGCAGCGGATGCGCTATCAAAGTTAGGGTCATCTCGGGCCCAGATCCCGCGAGGAGTTTTCGTCCAGGACATCCATGAGCCAAGTGTGGGCACAGACCTGGTCGAAAAGCAACCTATTGAGGCAATGCTCATAGACGACGCTACTCCGACAACCAGCAGCTGTGATTGGCGCACCCCGTTCATCAGATACATATCGGACGGGTCAGGCTTTCAGGATAAAACGGAGAACGAGCGCCTCATTCGACGATCAAAGAATTACATACTGGTGGACGGCAAACTCATGTGAAAAAATGCAAGTTCTGAAGTGCTACTCAAATGCATATCCCAGGATGATGGCATCAAGCTCCTAGACGACATACACACCGGATCCTGCGGCAACCATGCTGCCTCCAGAACGCTGGTCGGGAAGGCTTTCCGAGCAGGTTTTTACTGGCCAACCGCGGTCACCGACGCAGAAAAACTGGTCCGACATTGTGAAGGATGCCAGTTCTTTGCCAAAAGGACCCACGTACCTACTCATAAGATTCAAACTATCCCGTCATCCTGGCCTTTCGCCTGCTGGGGTCTCGACATGATCGGGCCATTTAAACTGGCTCCCGGCAACTTCAAGTTCGTCTTCGTATTAATTGACAAATTCTCAAATTGGATCGAGTACATGCCACTGGTCAAAGCAACCTCCGAGAAAGCTGTGGAATTCCTCAATCAAATCATACACAGATTCGGGATCTCCAACAGTATAATCACCGACTTGGGCACTCAGTTCACTGGCACTACATTTTGCGACTTCTGCGGTGACAGAGGCATAGTGATAAAATACGTGTCAGTAGCCCACCCACGGGAAAACGGTCAAGTACATGCCAATGGCATGATCGTCGATGCCCTAAAGAAAAGGTTGTACACCGAGAACGACCGAGCACCTGGTCGATGGATGAAAGAGTTACCGGCTGTGGTCTGGGGTCTCCGAACACAGGCTAGTCGGAACACGGGGGTGTCACCCTACTTCATGGTTTACGGCATCGAGGCAGTGCTGCCATCTGATATAGCCTTCAGGTCTCCAAGAGTTGAAAACTTCGACCAGTCAACGGCCGACAACGCCAGGGAGCTCGAAATGAACTGCATGGAGGAAAAGCATCTAAATTCATGTCTTCGAACAGCAAAGTATCTTGCAGCCATCAGACGGTACCACAACAGGAACGTCAAAGACCGTTCTTTCGTGGTCGGCGATCTGGTACTCAGGTGGAAAACAAGCTAGGAAGGAATGCACAAGCTATCCACCCCCTGGGAAGGACCCTTTGTGGTCGCCGAAGTCACACGTCCTACATCCTACAGATTGGCGTATCCAGACGGAACACGCGTGCCTAATTCTTGGCACATAGACAAACTGCGCCGTTTTCATCCATAAGTTCCAGTACCTTTTGCTTGTAAGTTTCTTATAATTGGCAATAATAAAAGTTTTCCTTTTTCGCTATACATTGTTTACATGCAGAGCTTTCAACGAGCACAACAATATTCCTCTGCGACGGAGATCCTTAACGACTATCAATCAAACACAGTGATACATCACTCAGATAACTTTACAGCGCTCAAAATCATGGTCATGACAAAATCAAACTTTATTACAAAATTTACATACAGAGTTTACAATAAACACCATGACGGGCGGTTACTAGTCTACTCCTACAGACTATCCTACTGGCCTACTGCTCGGGCTGATCACCCGCCTGGCCTTGCTGCCCGGACGAAGGGGTCGGGGCCACCGGCGCCTGGCTGGTCGAGACCGCAGGCGTCGACCGCCCATCTCCGGCAATAGACGCCCCCGACAACTCCCTGGCCGACCTGTCGGACCCCGGCTGGTCGGGGGGAGTCGCCGTCCCGCATAGGTTGATGTCGCCGATCACCGTCGACGACAAGTCTAGCAGGCCAGCTCGAAGGTCGTCCGCCTCCTGCGGGCAGACTTCCTTGGGGTACCCCCTCTCCAGCCTAGACAAATCGACCAGGGGATAGTGGGCGCGCACCATGCTGAGGACATGCGCGCCGGCGAACTCCCCGACGTCCTTAACGAACTGCTGGAGCCAATCCCACGCCCGTTGCGCCTTCTCGACTGGCGTCAGATTCGGCGCGCGGGGCTGGTCTTCAGGAAGCTCGGGGCTGATCAAGTCCAGGACCGGGGCCACTCCCTTCCAAAGCCTAATACAGTTAGTCTTCCAGGAGTCCCGGTCCTTGATCAGCTCGTCTAAGTGCTTCTTGGTATTTACCTTGAGCACTACAAACCAAGCAGGAGGTCAGTTTAATAACAATGAATGGAACGTTGAGCAGCCAAATAAAGGAGGGCGGCACGGTTATTACCAGACAACTCCCGATTCCTCTGGCCTAGCTCCTCACCTGCTTGGCGCCCGGCCTCCAGCGCCCCGGCAAGCTCTTGACCGAGCTTCTCCTTCTCTTGCCGAAGGCGCACGACCTCCTCCTCCAAGTCTACATGAACAATCCCCTGGTCAATAAAACCAACCATGTGGCTACATACAGCTGCTCGCAGCATGTGACTGACCTGTCCACTGCCGATACTGGTCGGCTAAACGCCGAGTGAGCTCGAGACGACGCTCTTCCTGGGCGCTCATCTCGGCCACCTTCTCCCCAACCACTAACCGCAGCCGGTCCACCTCCGCGGATAGGGCCTTGATCTCGGCCACAATGCCCTCTATTTGGTCGAAGCACCTCTTCCGGTACTTCGCCGTTTTCATTGCGCCCTGCAAGAAGAACATATGTCGACCTAGCAAGATAGCACAAAAGTGTCGAGCAGTGCAAAGGACCACTTACCTTAACTTCGTCCACGAGGCGCTTGGCCGCGCGATCCACCCTCGTGGCCTCTTCCGTCTCCGCGAGCTCCTCGTGTCTGATGAAGTGGTCCCCGCGTTGGCGCCACACGTACACGTGTTGGCGGCCATCACGGGGACGACCTTCAATTTCCTCCACGTCGTCGTCAGAGGCCGCCTGGGTTTCCTCGTTCGCCGGACTGCCACCGGCTGTGGTCGCAGGCATCACTGGCCCCTGGACTAGGCCCGGGGTGCCTGCGGACGAAGAGGCTCCTGCCCGGGGCGCCGTTGGGAACCCCCTCTCTTCGAATGGGGGAGGGGTCGGGACTCTGTCTTCCCCTTCCGCGACGCTACTCGGGGGAGGGGTCCTCGTAGCCTCCTCATCCCTTGTCGGGCTGCTCGCCGCGGTCCTTGCTGAGGCCGAAAGCTCCTCAGCGCTCTCAGCCACGGTTGCCGCCACGGGCTGCTCCGTGGTCTGCAGCGCGGCATCCTCAGCGGCAGCGGCAGGTTCGGCCACCCTCTGGCCGGCAACGTGGTCAGGATCGACGTCTGACGCCGCGCTAACAATAAAACGACATTTAAACAGTGTCGAAACGTAGCAACAAAACGCAAAAAATCGCAGCACGAAAGTAAGAATGCAAACTTACAGGTCAGAGCACCGGTGCGTTGCGGTGAACCGCCTCCTGACTCTATCGGTCGGTGCCTGCGCACCCCGTCTCCACGACACGCGTCGGCTCGACGTGCGGAGCAGGCGGGTCACTGGTCACCCGACCAGTGGTGGTCGGCGCAACGTCCAGACGACTATGAGGCCTCCGGACCAACGACGGCGCGGCCTCCTCCTCCTCCTCGTCGTCATCGGCGATCCAGACGAGCCGACGGCGTTTTGGTGCCTGGCTGCTCTCTGCTAGCAGCGTTGGCACAGGGGAAGGGTCTGCTGATAATGGCCTTTTCCCCGCCACTCTGTCCTCGGCGGTCGGGGTGGGGTGGGCCTGCTCCTCCTCACTGCTGGTGTACCGAGCACACCGAGCAGCGTTGTCCTCCGGCGGATTTTCCCCCACGGGATTCTCCATCCCAGGTGCCAGTGATACGTACACTGTGCACCGGTCAACGTCTCCGATCTGCAACAGTAACAAAGACAAGTCAGCAGCTCAAAAGAACAAGAACTAAGGAGGTACAATTAGTAAGTAACGTTACCTTAGGAGCTGGTCGCCCCAGCTTGAAGGCCTCCACCCGATCACTACCACGGATGAGGCTCCAGTCCGCAAAGTTAACCAGCTCGTTCAACAACTGCTGCACTTCCACCTTCTCCAAAACCTCAGGCCCCATCCTGGTCGAGTCCTGGCTTCCAGCATACTCGTACGCCGAGTGCACCCTTTTCTGGCAGGGCATCACTCGACGACAAATGAAGTTGCCGACCACTCCTAGCCTGTCCAAACGCGACTAGTCGATCAGCTTCATCAGGTCCGCTAATTGGCCGGCGAACTCTGGGCGGTCGGTCCAACTGACCCTCTTCTCGGGGATGTACCCGACGTCACAGAACGTGGAGCTGCCCGGCTCTTCCCTGACGTAGAACCACTTCCTGTACCATTCGGTAAGAGGAGTGTTCCATGGGCAGCTTAGATACCGGTTCTTCATCCCGTCAAGAAGATTGAGGTATACTCCACCTGCAATCTTGGAGCCTCCAACCGCTCCCTTTTTCCGCAAACAGAAAAGATAACGGAACAGATCGAAGTGCGGCTCTATTCCAACATAGGCCTCGCACAGATGAATGAAAGTGGAAATGAGAAGGATTGAGTTCGGGTGTAGATTGCAGTTCCCGATCTCATAGTACAAGAGAAGCCCCTGGAGAAAAGGATGGACAGGAACCCCAAAACCCCTCTTGAAAAAATCTTCGAACACTACAATCTCACCGGCATGAGGGTCGGGGTAGCTCTGCCCCTCTGGCGCCCTCCAGCCGCCGAGCTCTGGGCTGTGCAGTAGCCCCATGTCGACGAGGTCATTGAGGGACTTCACACTGCTTCGGGACTTTTTCCATTCCTTGGCCATCAGCTCGGCCCTCTTCTTGGAGTCGCTCTTCGCCATTGACGTTGCAGGAGTGACTGCGAGCTAGGAGGGTTGCAGGTGGTTGTAGAAGGCAAGGGCGGAAAGCTTGAAGGCGATGGCAGAGTAAGCAATGCGGGGGTACTGTTAGGCTTTTATAAACCAAAACTCCACCCCACCCACTTCCCGCATTCTTGGGAAGTGGGCAGGCCCAGCGACGGACGCGGCGTTTCGGTTTTCAATAATTATCGGCAGTTAATGCGGCGGCCTTTTCGTATAATTGATGGTTTCCTTTTCTCAAACCGTGCAAAGGGCGGTTGCGCAGTTACTAGGCGCAACTTTTCACGCAACCATCTGACAATACGTCAGGAGGTCTCGTCACGTCAATCATTTATGTGGTAAGATGTTTTCTTCAAAATAACAGACAAAAATTGGTGGAGGGTCAACATTCTAGGGGACTGTGCCGACCACCGAGCACTATATGCTCGAGGACTGGTCGCCCAGTCCGTCAACTCAGAAATCTAGGGACTGCACCGACCACCGAGCACTGCATGCTCGGGGACTGGTCACCCAGTCTGCCATCTCGGTAATCTGGGGACTGCACCGACCACCGAGCACTGTATGCTCGGGGACTGGTCGCCCAGTCTGCCATCTCGGTAATCTGGGGACTGCACCGACCACCGAGTACTGTATGCTCGGGGACTGGTCGCCCAGTCTGCCATCTCGGCAATCTGGGGACTGCACCGACCACCGAGTACTGTATGCTCGGGGACTGGTCGCCCAGTCTGTCAGCTCGGGAATCTGGGGGCCGTACCGATCACCGAGCACTGTACGCTCGGGGACTAGTCGACCAGCCCGCCAGATTGATAAGTCTATCCGATAGTAAACGAGTATGAGATGCTCGGGGACTGGATAATTTTAATTTTTTAGACCTTGCTACAAGGTTCATACTTCGCCTTCCAGCAAGCTCGGGGACTACATCGGTACGATGCATCTGGCGATGCATCTCAGTTTCAAAATCTCTTTGAGGACTTTTGTTTTGACCCTGACACCACGTGCCTACGTCACCTACTGCCAGGCTCGGGGACTAAGTGGGCACACTTCACCTTGTGGTGAATGTGCTTGCTTTTTGAAAGGCTATTCTTTTCAGAAAAGCAAAATGGGCACACTTCACCAGGAAAGAATTCTTTTTTGATTAAGAGCACCATGTATTCTTCGAACAACCTGCTCCTTCGGCGTTAATAATAATCAACTGTCTTTTGAGTCGGTCAAAATTCCGTGGCAACTGTTTGGACGACTCTCCTGCCTTTTGAAGGTGTCAAAGTTTCACTGGTCGAAGAAGCTCAAGATGGCGAGTTACTTCACAATACATGGTGCTTGGGGACTAGCTGTGGGGGTATAAACCCCTGTACCCTTATGGCTAGACTTGGGCTAGTAGGTTTGGCCCATTACGAGACAAGTTCGAAGCTTGATCCGACAGCTCGGAGTTTCGCGCAAGGAAACAGGATGTGGGAATCAAGCAGGATTCTAGTCGGTTAGAATAGAAATTGATATCAAACTATCTATGGCAATTGTAACCGACTAGGATTAGTTTCTAGACCTGTAACCCTGCCCTCCGGACTATATAAGTAGAGGCAAGGGACCCCCCTAGGACATGATTATTCTCTCAACACAAATCAATACAACGAGACGCAGGACATAGGTATTACGCCAACTCGGTGGCCGAACCTGGATAAAAAGCTTGTCTGTGTCTTGCGTCACCATCGAGTTCGTAGTTTGCGTACCGTCTACCGACAAACTACTACCGTGGGTATACCCCAAGGTAGACTGCCGACCAGCTTTCGTCGACAGTAGTAGCAATAGATTTGGTTAGTGTTGACGGTCCTTAAGTATCAAATTTAATTAACAAATAAACAAAGAAAAGGATCCAAATGAAATAAAGATCTAGACTTAGGGTTTTATCTGACAGAATTCCACGAGTTTTGGTGTTTGTCTATTTCTGCAGGGGGTTATCAGGAAATATGGAAGAAAGGCCCACATGTCAGGATTACGTAAAGATATTAACGTGCTGCGCAATTATCTTACATCTAGAAGACTCCAGAAGCCACGAGACCGAAGCGGAGGCAAAACGGGGCCAGACCCTGGGCGGCCGCCCAGTTGGTCAGGGCGCCCGCCCTGCCCCTGAGTCCAATCAGGACTCTGCTTTGCGGGAAGTCTCCACCGACCTAAAGGATGAATCTAAACCATACAATCTATGTCGGTTTGATCCAAGGGCCCATATTCACTTGAAGGGACTATAAAACCAGACCCCCTGGCCCCTGGAGGAGAGAGCCTCTCAACCCTAATTCATTGTTCCATCAAGGGAGAAGAAGCCTCTGATCAAGATTAGAGCCACCACATCAATTAGATATCTAGATTAGCATAGCTACATAGGATTAGAACTAGAAGGAGTCAATCTTCGATTGGTTTCCGGATCTGTCAGGAGGATTCTTGGTAATTCTCTAATTGTGCTTCTAATTGCTTTCTAATTATCTTTGTTCTTCAATATTATGAATATGACTTTGTTCTACTTCAATATATTGCTTATGACTTTGCTCTACTTGCTTATATTCAAGATTATATTGTTCCTAGTTTATCATAGTTATGTACTTGGCTTAGTTAGATACGATCTATATACATGCTTAGGATCGTATAGCGTTTATCCATCGGATCCATGGGTAAATGATAGATATTGTGTAGGCGTGGTGCTTATACCGTATTTATCTGCGATTGTACCCAATATGCCAGATCGTGGGGTAGTTCGTGATAGTGACAGCTTCATTGATTCTTATATAGTCCCCCTCTCGTGTATTGGGCTGGCAGAGCAACATTATTACAGGGGAGTGATTGCTATGTTTCTCATATTCCTTGCTAATATCACTATGCATGGGCGTAGTCTTGTCTCGCAATGATTGCTAAGTATGCTTGCACTAACTATGATAATGCTAGACTATATAGTTAAGAATAACTTAGGGAATATTCTTGTAGTTCGTTCTAATACCATGCTAATGACTTTCTAGAGTATCTAATTGAGGTGCTTATCATATTTATTATGTGGCTAGATCAGATTTGTTATCCTTGTCACTATTATCATTTCATATATCTTTTATGTGACACTTATCCCTGTATGAAGAGTTAGATATAATGTTCTCAATTATACATGCAATGATAGATACTCAATCTCATATTCTATTCTGTAATCAATAGTGATGATTGATTAATCCCTTCCCAGTGGTAAAAATATAAATAACGATACCTGGAATACTTCCCGGTTAAAATGCTGCATCGGTATTAATCTGTGCGCTTGCAGATCCCATTCATTATTTATTTAGAAGAGCAATTGCATATTTCAATACCGCGTCTCTTATGTCATACTGGGGATGACAACTTGGCTTAAGTGGTGTGAGGGATAGGTTTGGCATTTTTGGCACCGTTGCTAGATTTAGAACTTAGTCTACTTTTGGTAATGATGTTAAGAATACCCAACAGTTAGTCAGATGCACGCTTTCTCCCAGTGGTAACAATATAAATATGATACTCTGGACAACCTCCTGGGTGAAGTGCTCATCGATATCCATGCGCTTGCGGATCATTTCCTGATGGCGTTAACAAATATCAACACGTGGCCTCAATACAAAACTTCAAACAATGATGACTAAATGTCAGAATGCTACTTACTATGAGGTGGTTAACATTACAATCGCCTTAGAAGAGAAAAACAGGAAGCATAAGGAAGCAAAGAAGAAGGCTACTTCTTCCTCTTTCTCTGGTCACGGCCAAAAGCGCCAGAGAATCATTTATCACCCTCAGAGCCACGAGCGCTTCCCGGTGCAGCCACCTTTTCGTGGTTCTTTCCCTCCTCTACAGTACCGACCTGGTCAGCAGGTATATCGTAGACCTACTACCGTCGCTGCAGCACCACGTCAGCCGAATGCCCTAGGTGTTCATCCTACTGCTCCGTTGAACCACAATTACTGTTGCTATAATTGTGGTAAACCCGGACATTTCTCTAAGGAGTGCCCCTACTCTCGACAAAATAACCCCACTTTCCAAAGGCCGCCTACCGGCCAACCTCAACCGAGCCAGTTTAAAAATGTGGCTCAGAAAGGGCAAAATGCACAGATGGGTAAACCTGCAAAGGTGGGACAAGTTTTTCATACAGAGGTTGAAACCATACCAGAAGGAGAGCCGGTGATGATGGGTACGTTCCCTGTTGCAGGTTTGAATCATCCTGCCTTAATGGTTTTTTATTTTGGTGCATCCCATACTTTCATCAATCGCACCTTTGTGATAAAGTATGTCATACCCATCGGGGAAACTAAACATCATTTCTATATGCAGTCGCCAGGAAGACGACTGAGTTCTAAGGAAATGGTTTATCTGATGCCCATCGAATTTGGTGGGCATAGTTTTCCTACCAGTATGATTGTTCTTAAAGATCAAGATATTGATGTTATATTAGGCATGAACTGGATGGCACAACGAGGGGTTGTGCTAGACATCCTACATAGAACTATCAAGATGCCATTTCCCAATGGTAATTCTTACCTCTTCATCCAACTAGCCACTCCAAAATGGGCAATTGAACAAGTTCATGCCACCACAGTGAAAGAAGTTGAAAATATCCCGGTAGTTCATGAGTTTCCGGATGTATTTCCCGTGGACCTACCTGGTGTGCCACCCGACCGGGATGTTGAATTCAGTATAGAATTGAAACCAGGGACAACCCCAATTTCTCGAAGGGCCTATCGAATGGCACCAAAGGAACTGGTAGAATTAAAAACCCAATTACAGGAGTTGTTGGAGAAGGGTTTTATTCAACCCAGTTCATCTCCATGGTGTTGCCTAGCCTTATTTGTGAAAAAGAAAGATTAGACATTAAGGTTATGTGTTGATTATAGTCCCTTAAATGAGGTGACGATTAAAAACAAGTACCCATTGCCCCACATTGACCTGTTATTTGATCAGTTAGCCAGGGCTAAAGTATTCTCAAAGATTGATTTGAGATCTGGGTACCATCAAATCAAAATTAAGCCGGAAGATGTTCCCAAGATGGCTTTCACAACCCGTTATGGGCTGTATGTGATGTCCTTTGGTTTAACCAATGCACCAGCTCACTTCATGTACTTGATGAACTCTGTCTTCATGCCAGAGCTAGACAAATTTATAGTCGTCTTCATTGATGACATCTTGATCTACTCTAAAACAAAGAAAGAACACGCTGAACATCTGAGGATTGTGTTGACCCATCTCAGAGACCATCAACTATATGCCAAGTTCAGCAAGTGTGAGTTCTGGCTAGACAAAGTTCATTTCCTGGGTTATGTATTATCAGCGGAGGGAGTCGCTGTAGACCCAGGTAAAGTAGAAGATGTTTTGAATTGGAAGCCCTCTACTACGGTGCATGAGGTCCGTAGCTTTTTGGGTATGGCGGGATATTACCGCCGCTTCATTCCGGACTTTTCAAGGGTCAAACAAAATTTGTTTAGTCATTTGAATGTGAGCAGGCCTTTCAAACCCTGAAAAGGTTGTTGACTACTGCACCTGTGTTAGCCTAGCCGAATATTGAGAAGCCCTTTGATGTGTATTGTGACGCATCAGGAATAGGGATAGGTTGTGTGCTAATGCAGGAGGGTCGAGTAATTGCATATGCCACTAGGCAGCTGAAGCCACATGAAGAGAATTACCCGACCCACGATCTTGAGCTAGCCGCCATAGTGCATGATTTGAAGATCTGGCGCCACTACGTGTTGGGAAACACTTGTCATCTATACACAGATCATAAAAGCTTGAAGTATATTTTTTCTCAAGCCGAACTTAATATGCGCCAGCGAAGGTGGCTAGAATTGATCAAGGACTACGATCTTGAGGTGCATTATCACCCAGGCAAGGCGAATGTAGTAGCAGATGCCCTCAGTTCTAAGGCCCACTGTAATTGCTTAACAATGGCGCCTAGAGATATAACTCTATGCCAAGAGCTTGAGAACTTGGGAATGGAGATGACTTCCCAAGGTAGCATAGCCAATCTAAAGATTGACTCCAATCTCAAAGCTCAGATCATAGCGGCACAAAAAGAAGATAAAGGCATGAAATACCTCAAAGAGAAAATTGATAATAGAGCACCCACAGACTTTAAGGTGGATGATGCAGGAGTAATCTGGTTTAAAATCCGGTTAGTAGTTCCAAAAGTACCTGAGCTACGTCACCAAATCCTGGATGAAGCTCATACCACAAGGTATTCTATTCACCCAGGAAGCAATAAGATGTATCAGGACCTGAAGCAAAGATTTTGGTGGACGAAGATGAAAATAGAAATAGCCCGCTATGTAGCCTAATGTGACGCTTGCCGAAAGGTCAAAGCCATTCATCTCAAATCTGCTGGAGAGTTGCAACCCTTGCCTATTCCAGCATGGAAATGGGATGATATTAGCATGAACTTCATAGCGGGATTGCCCAAGACGACAAGAGGTTTTGATTCCATTTGGGACATCGTTGATCGTCTCACCAAGTCTGCACATTTTCTACCATTAAAAGCAACGTACACTACTGCTACTTATGCTAAGATCTATTTTGATCGTATATTAAGTCTGCATGGGGTACCTGTCACACCCCAAAATTCCTTCTTTGGGATGTGACTTAGAAAACACTAAAAACAAAGCCAAAGATTTTTACTATTTTATAAAATGTTCCGTTTAGTTATGTTGTCAACATTTGAGATAGTGGAAAAATGTGAGTTTTAAAATTTTTCCAATACAACTTAGTGGTTTGTTGCATTCATGCAGTTGCATGGTGTTTATATTTAAAAAATGAATTTAAATGTTTCTGAAAACGCTTTGGGTGTGATCCAAATCTCATCAGTCCAAATATCTTGTCCAATCTCTAAGACCAATCATATCATTTCTTTGCTCCCTCATGGTTCTATCACAATTGTGGACAAGTCAATCTTCACACTCTCTTGCCTTTCCTTTTTATGTCAACCAAACTTATATAAAAATTGGGTTAAGGCTAAGCTGACCCACTATCTCCTTTTATCATGAATAGCAGCCACACAACATTTGCTCCTTTTCCCACTCTTTGGTCAAGACCTCCCTCTTCTTCCTGTGAAAACATGTGCCACCTCATATCTGATCATGCACTGTAACTCCTTTCCAATTTGGCTGTTGATTTGTGCAAGTTAAAGATGAGTGGCAACCACCATATATTCTCTCCCTAGGCAGCACTCTCCTCTATTTATTCTCATGCAAAAGCATATGCACATATTCCTTCCTCTCTTAATTACTGGACACACCTCTCTTATATGTGCTAATTTACTCCAAAAATTTCTCTCTTCCACTTTATTCGCATATATGCAGCAGCTAGAAATATCTTCCCAACCTCTTTTATACTCTCTTAAATTTCCTTGGAACTGCCTCTATTATATACTCTTGTATGTGTGGTCCTTCATCATCTTTAAATATATGCATGCACAAGACAGTAATTATATTTCTTCCTTCTTATCCTCATGCAAAATTAGATGGCGTCTCCTCTCTACCTCATCTAAAAAAACAGCATCCAATGCTTACTCTCTAAATTCCTTGGTCACACCTATTTTTGATTCTCTCTAATGGCTACTCCTTCACTCCATTCTAATCAATTTCATGCACATATATCAGCAGCTCATCTCTTTTCCTAAGGCACATATTCCTTTTCTCCCATGCAGCCATTGCAGCAAATATTCCTCCATCAACTCCCTTGACAAACCCTTTTTATTTACCCCTCTCTAACTGCACAAGTGAAATGCTAATGAAATAGTCATACATCTTTATCCTCTCTCTGTTATGGTAGGCAAGACATATGAGAGGCGCAAGGCTAGAGAGCAGGGCTGAGCAGCTGGACGTCCAGCTTGGCCCATAGGCTGGCCGCATAGCCTCAGTAACTAGTATAAGTCTAGGACTCTGGATTAGTTTAGGAAATCCTGGGAGTCTTAGAGTTTGATTCTTATTTCATAATCTTAGTAAGTGTCAGTTTGTAATTGCCTATAAAAGGCTAGCATATCATATGAATAAAGATGGCCTGGGATTGTGTCAAGTTGACACCCTTGGGCGCCCGGCGTCTCTCTCCTGTGCCTTAATTCCAGAACACGATGGCTCCCTGCCGCCGCCAACGTTCTCGCTCCAATCCCCTCTACTCTCCACCCTACAATCTACGCAGCAAAGCTAGAAGACGTACCAACTTGGTATCAGAGACGATGGCCACGTCTGGGGAACCTTCCGCTCCTGTGCCGCCGATGACGGGCGTTTCTGCGGCCGGCGTTACAGCCGCCCCAACCCTGCCCCTCGTCACCACCTCATCGTCACCAACGCCAGGCATCTCTTCAGTCGCCGAGGCCCTCAATGCCTTGACGACGGCCCTCACCAGCATGCAGCTGCAGATGACGGCGGTCAACCAGCACCTTGCAAACCAGGCCGCACGTCTCTCGGCTATCGATGGCCAACCGGCGTTCACGCAGTTCGGGATGCCTGGGTTCGGCGGAGTCCTGGCGCTGCCAGCTTCCTCGGCGCCCGTGATCTCGGAAGTCTCGGCGGCCTCGGACTCGGTCTCCTTCACGCCCTCGTCCTCGGTCCCGCTGGCTGCCACCGGTCCACTAGGAGCGGCACCGCGAACACACCCACCGCCGGGCGGCGTTCCGATCAACCAGATCGTCTTTCCTCACTCGCCGTCGCCGCAGCCTGTGTTTCCTTTGGAGGGTATGCCATACTTCGTCGCACCAATGTCGCACATGTCAACGCGCCCACCGGCGGTTCCCCCCACTGCAGAGACCGATGGGGCTGCCGTGCCCAGATACCACAAGCTCACCTTTGCCACTTACGATGGCACCTGCGACCCTCTCGGTTGGCTCAACAAGTGTGAGCAATTCTTCCGCGGCCAGAATACACGGGAGGTGGACAAGACCTGGCTCGCGTCATACCACCTCCAGGACGTCGCCCTCCAGTGGTACATGGTCTTGGAGGCAGACATCGGTCGCCCGACCTGGCCTGACTTTCGCCGCATGTGTCAGCAGCGTTTCGGCCCAGCGCTCAGCACGAATCACCTGGCCGAACTGGCGCGGCTTCCGTTCGGCGGCTTCGTCGACAAGTATATGGCGGCGTTCCAGGCGCGCGCCGCTCATGCCGGCGACCTCTCCACCTTGCAGAAGGCTCGCCTGTTCATGGGGGGATTACCCGAACACATCCGGGTCGATGTCGAACTCATGGACCCTCAAGACTTGCAGCAAGCTATGCGTCTGGCGCGAGCGTATGAGCGCCGCAATGCTGCACAGGCCCTGGGCCAGCGGCCAGCACGGCGTGCTCCTAACCCGCTGCCCGCCCTGCCGGCGCCGGCGGGTTCGTCAACCGCTTCAGCTACCTCGACGCGGCCCTTCAAGCAGCTGACCCCTGAGGAGATGGCTGATCGGCGCAAGCTGGGCCTTTGTTACAATTTCGACGAGCCTTATGTGCGGGGACACAAGTGTGCACGCTTATTCTTCTTGGAAGCAGCCGATTATGTGGTGGAGGAACCGGACGACGACACCGCACCTGCGGATGAGCCTTTCGATCCCGAAAAACCCATGATCTCCCTGGCCGCGATCACAGGCATCCGGGTGGAGAAGACAATGCAGCTCCCTGTTCAGATCGGGACGCACTGGTTTACTGCTCTCCTCGATTCGGGCAGCACACATAACTTCATCGACATCGCCGCGGCGCGCCGCGCTGGCCTCCAGGTGGATGACCACCCCAGCACACACGTCGTCGTGGCCAACGGCGACCAGGTCGCCTGTCGGGGCCTCAACCGTGCTGTGCCCCTCCAGATCGAGGACACGCACTTCGCGGTGGACTGCTTCGCCGTGCCCCTGCCCCATTACGACATGGTTCTGAGGATCGGTTGGCTGAGGACCCTGGGTCCCATCTTGTGGGACTTCGACGGCCTCCGTATGGCGTTTGTTCTCCAGGGCCGACGGGTGTTGTGGAAGGGCGTCGGTTCGCCCAACGCGACGCCTACCGCGCAGCAGGCTTGCACCCACCTCGCCAGCTCCATCTACATCGACAAGGGGACTGAACCGGCCCTCCTGGAGCGGCTGCTCGACTCGTTCGACGATCTCTTCACTGAACCGACAGGGCTGCCACCTGCACGGCCCTGTGATCATCGCATCCATCTGAAGCCGGGCACAGAGCCGATCGCGGTGCGCCCCTATCGCTACCCACATCTCCAAAAGGACGAGCTAGAGCGACAATGCGACGTGATGCTCCAACAGGGGGTCATTCGGGAGAGCACGTCCCCCTTCTCAGCGCCGGTCTTGTTGGTCCGCAAGCACGATGGGTCCTGGCGTTTTTGCATCGATTACAGGGCGCTCAACGCAGTGACGGTCAAAGACAAATTTCCGATCCCGGTCGTTGAAGAGCTGCTCGACGAGTTACACGGCGCCAACTTCTTCACTAAGCTGGATCTCCGGTCGGGCTACCATCAGGTCCGCGTTGACGCTGGGGGTATTGAAAAGACGGCCTTCAGGACGCACCATGGCCACTTTGAATTTCTGGTCATGCCCTTCGGCCTGTCAAATGCTCCTTCGACGTTCCAAGCACTGATGAATATCGTCCTCAAGCCGTTCTTGCGTCGCTGCGTCCTGGTGTTTTTCGACGACATACTGGTTTACAGCGCCACGTGGACAGAGCACCTCCAACATCTCCGGGCCGTCTTCGACGTCCTTCGCCAGCACCAGCTGCATCTCAAGCGTTCCAAGTGCACCTTCGCCACCACTTCGGTCCAGTACCTGGGCCATGTCATCTCTAAGGAAGAGGTGGCCATGGACGCCACCAAAGTTGCTGCGGTGCAGTCTTGGCCGCAGCCGCGCTCAGCTCGTGGTCTCCTAGGGTTTCTTGGCCTCTCAGGTTATTACCGCCGCTTTATCAGGGACTATGGTACGATCGCGGAGCCACTGACCCAGCTCCTGCGCAAAGAGGGCTTTCGCTGGTCTGAAGAGGCGGACACGGCTTTCTCGGCGCTCAAGGGGGCTCTCTGCTCGGCCCCGGTGCTCCCGTTGCCGGACTTCACTGCGACGTTCGTCGTGGACTGCGACGCATCAGGCTCCGGTTTCGGCGCTGTCCTCCATCAAGAGGGGCGTCCCGTTGCGTTCTTCAGTCGCCCCTTTGCAGCCCGGCACCTCAAGACGGCGGCTTACGAGCGCGAGCTTATTGGGCTCGTCCAAGCAGTTCGCCATTGGCGACCATATTTGTGGGGACGCGCCTTCACTGTCCGCACCGATCACTACGCCCTGAAGTTCATGCTGGACCAACGTCTGTCGACAATCCCGCAGCACCAGTGGGTCAGCAAGTTGTTTGGTTATGATTTCAGTGTTGAATATCGCCCAGGCAAAGGAAACGTGGTGGCCGACGCTCTGTCCCGGCGGGATGGCGATGTCCCTCTGTTGGCGGCTGTACCAGACGCAGGTCCCCTCCTGTCGGCCGTATCAACCCCGGCTTTTCACCTCTACGATGACATCCGCCACGAGCTGGACACGGAAGACGCCCTGCGCCAACACCGCGATGCCGCGGGCTCTGGGGCGCTCGGTCCAGCCTGGACCGTCCGGGATGGCCTCGCGTTGTATGAAGGGCGCGTCTATGTACCAGCCACATCTGCCCGTCTGGATGAGGTGCTCCAGCTCGCTCACACCGGTGGCCACGAAGGGATCCAGCGCACTCTGCAGCGGCTACGGCAGCACTTCTACGTCAAGCATGATCGCCGCCATGTGAGCGACTTCGTCCGATCGTGCCCAACGTGTCAGCGGAATAAGACTGAGACGTTGCATCCGGCTGGTCTCTTACAACCCCTGCCGGTTCCTTCTCGGGTTTGGGCCGATATCTCCATCGACTTTGTCGAAGCTTTGCCCAAAGTACATGGCAAGAGTGTGCTGCTCACGGTGGTGGACAGATTTTCGAAGTATGCGCATTTCATCGCATTGGGCCATCCCTACACAGCCTCTTCCGTCGCCCGAGCATTCTTCCAGGAGATCGTTCGCCTTCATGGATTTCCGGAGTCCATTGTGAGTGACCGCGATCCGGTGTTCACAGGTCATGTGTGGCATGATCTATTCCGCCATGCCGGTGTCAAGCTGCGAATGAGTACGGCGTTTCATCCGCAGACGGACGGAAAATCGGAGGTGGTCAACAAGACGATCACTATGTATCTCCGCTGCCTTACAGGAGATCGCCCCCGCGACTGGCTTGATTGGTTGCCTTGGGCGGAGTTTTGCTACAACACGGCGTACCACACTGCGCTCCAAGCTACGCCGTTTCAGGTCGTCTATGGGCGTGCTCCTCCAGCCTTGTTACCTTATACACCGGGGACAGCACATACCGATGCAGTTGACAATCTGCTGGCTGACAGAGATGAGTTTTTGGAGGAGGTGCGCGCTCGCCTGCTCCAAGCTCAGGAGTATGCACGCCGCTTTTACGACGCCAAGCACCGTGCTCTAGAGTTTGCCGTCGGCGACTGGGTCTTGCTGCGCATGTTACATCGCCATACGCAAGCTTTGGTTCCGGGAGGGCGAGGCAAACTCGGTCCTAAATATGCAGGTCCTTTTCAGGTGCTTGAGCGCGTGGGCGACGTCGCGTATCGTTTGCGCCTTCCCGAGGGAGCTCGGATCCACGATGTCTTCCATGTAGTCGTGCTGAAGCCGTTCCGCGGTCCGCCTCCTCAGAATGACCCGGTGCTACCTCCTCTTCGTCACGGGAGACCACTCCGACAGCCGGACAGAGTGTTGCGCTCAGAGCTTCGCCGGGGCGTCTGGCATGTTCTGGTAGCATGGGAGGGCATGCCCACATCTGAAGCTACGTGGGAGCCAGTGCCAGCATTTCGTGAAGCTCATCCATCGTTCCAGCTCGCGGACGAGCTGTTTCCCGAGGGGGGAGAGATGTTATGGTAGGCAAGACATATGAGAGGCGCAAGGCTAGAGAGCAGGGCTGAGCAGCTGGACGTCCAGCTTGGCCCATAGGCTGGCCTCATAGCCTCAGTAACTAGTATAAGTCTAGGACTCTGGATTAGTTTAGGAAATCCTAGGAGTCTTAGAGTTTGATTCTTATTTCATAATCTTAGTAAGAGTCAGTTTGTAATTGCCTATAAAAGGCTAGCATATCATATGAATAAAGATAGCCTGGGATTGTGTCAAGTTGACACCCTTGGGCGCCCGGCGTCTCTCTCCTGTACCCTAATTCCAGAACACGACGGCTCCCTGCCGCCGCCAACGTTCTCGCTCCAATCCCCTCTACTCTCCACCCTACAATCTACGCAGCAAAGCTAGAAGACGTACCACTCTCACCATGCAGAACATATGACGCCTCCTCCCATCCCATCATGCAAAGAAAACAAATAAATAGCAACATCACTGTCCTTAATAATCCCTCTCTTATTTCTACGACTTACTCCATTTCTTGAATGGCATGCATACATGCAGATAATTTATCTCCTCCCTCCCCCTCACATAAAACATCACTCCTTCCTCATTGCCGATCTCCCCCTTGCCTCATGCAAATAAGAGCAACATCACGTAATCCCTGACCACCTCCTCTGCATGCCCATCCAATATATCTCTCCATGAATCACACATTACTGCTTTGATGGCTGATGAAACAACGTGTAGGTTCCTCCTCTTCCTTTTATTTCTGCATGCACACATGCAACATAGATGCACCTATATCTTCTCTTCTCCCTCCCTCCATCACACACAACAGATGGAAACACACCTCCGATCCCTTTTGGTCGCTATCCTCTCCCCCCACATGCAGCACTAATACAATTCCTCCTTAAACTCACCATCGGCCAATCACATATGCATTATTGCCTTGATGGAAAATCTCAGTCCTTCACGCCTCCTCCTATCTCTCTCATCCAAAATAACAGCAGCCCATAATTCACCCTCAATTCCCTTTACAAGCCCCTTTTATTCCCTTTACCACTCTCTAACTACAGGATGAAAGGCTCATGAAAACAACCATGCATCCTCCGCTCTCCCTCTGCAGAACAGATGCACCTCCTCTCTATCTCTCTCACTCCCTTCACGTTCTGCACACACACAACAGAAGGATGCACCCATCTCCTCCCTTTCCTCCACCATGGGCGCCCCCTGTTCTTCCCTCTAACTCCCTCTCCTTCCTCTCCATCAAAACAGAAAGGAAACATGGCTGCAATTCCGTTTTGTCGCTTCACTCATCATCACAGAGACCGAGCAAACCATCAGTGAAGGAAGCTCTCGCCGATTCTTGCTACTGTAAGGTCGTTCTCCCTCCCTCCATCTCTCTGTGTGGCCTACTCTTCAGCCCTCACCCATCTCTTGATCTCTCTCTCACAATACAGGAATGCAACAAATCAAAGATCGCAGCTCGGTTATTGATATCCCACTGCAGCACACAACCTGTCACCGGCAAACCCCATGGTTGCTTCTTCCCCATCTTCCATGGACGTCCCACCTGTTCCCCCAACATCCCTCTCCATCATCACCATCAAATTGAAGTGTCCTCACTGCGACAAATACATTTTGCTGCTGCACGTCTCTCACCGTATCAGAATCCTAGAATCCTTTGCATCATGCTGCGGTAAGTGTCATGGTCTTCTCTATTCTTCACTGAGAAACTCATGTTCATAATGTCTCCTTTCTATTTTGACCTCTCAAGGAAAATCATGGTGCCACAACGCTTCATGAAGATCACCACAATGTGTGTTGCCATCTTCCGGAACCTACAATAGCACCTCACTAATCATCTTCACCGCTGTTTCTGTCCGAACATGGTGAGCCCACCCCTCAGATCTTGCTGCTCTTGCACGTCTCATTCATCTCTTTCATCTCGCTTGTGGTGTAGATCATCACTGAAATGGAAATTGGGTGCTGCTCCATTGATCGTAGGCCCTGTCGTCACCTGTCCACGCAGGCTACCCGTCATCATCCTCCTCTGTATACAGCACATGGTCATGTCCATGGTGAGACTGCACCCTCTCCCCTATGGTTTTCTATCCTAGCCATGATCCATCTCATGATTCACAACTCTTTCACATATCGCAGATCATCTCTGAAAAGAATCACCACCGTCCAGCAATACTACCGCGGATGGCAACAACGTTCCCATTGGTCCTTTGAGATCTGTGTTAAATCCTTGGATTAACATGTCCTTCATATACATGCACGTGCTTCTGAAAAATTTGGTGAATATAGGATCCAAAATGAAAGAGATATAATCTTATTCGTGCTCGCTGTCTCTGTTGTTCAACAGCACTGCATCTCAGTGGCAGTGTTAGTCCCCATTAACCGTTTATTAAATAGTCAAACCCTTTTACCACAGAGTAGATATCATCCCTGATCACACCTCTGTAAGACGGTTTTGTCATAGGAGTTGAGACACCAAATATATCATCATCTTCGTGAACACTATCCCTGCAGTCCTGGCAGCTAGGCTGATCTGAATTGTATTGGCGTTCCCCATTAATCGAAAAGCCCAATCCTGAAACCCTTTGACCAACTTGTGCCCCTTAACCTTGCATATGATTCTGCAATTTGGTATGTCCATGAGTGCCACGGTGGCCGAGATATAAATGCCACTGTCACTGCCACTCTCGCAGTCCATCTATCGGCATCACATCTGTTTTATGATCATGTTTTCCGAACCAACCGTTACCCAAAATGACATGGCCTCTTGCCAAAACATACCTCATAGTGTTCTCAGCAACCCCACAAAATTGATCACCTTTTGGTTTGGTGATAACCATACAACCGCTGATCATAACTCCCACTATCTGTCGACGTCCACGTTATGGATTGATCGGTGTTTTATCGTGTTCCCTGCTAAACCCCTATATGAATCACCAAGTCCACATACATGATGGTGTGTATATCAGGTGTACACATTTTCACCAAGTGTACTTACTATACCTTTGGTGCAGCTCCAAATTTTGGTGGGAATATTCCAGAAGCACTTCATGTTGATCTAGCATCCACTGATTTGCACACATTTGTCACGACGTGTTTCCAATTAATCACCGAACATTTCCGGAAGCACTCTCTCATCCATGTTAGAACTATCACTCCCTCTTATGCAATCGAATGCTTGTACCATCTTATATTCACATCACTATGTTCTATACAACTCATTATACACAACTCCATAGTCTCAATAATTTATCTATAAATCCTTGTGATCTATAAATCTTTCCAAGCTAGCACTAAATCGGTCATGTTTATTCCATTCGTATCATTTACCGAAACTTCCAACTTCCACCTTCAATCCTTCATGCCCTTTTATAGTAGTTTTGCTTAGTTGTTTTTGCACTCGACGTTTGTAGTTACAAGTCCTACTTGTTTTAAAACCTTTATATCTTGTTTTATAATGAATGATGTATTGTTTCTAGGTTCGTCTATGATGCTTGTACCGATTGTTTGCTGACGTTAGAAGGAGCATTGCGAGGATGATCCAAAAGGGAAGGAAGTTGGATAAGTTTGAGTAACAGTTGAAGGCAAGTGTAACATGAGTTCCCTTGTTACCTAATAACTATTTAATCACCTCTTCATGTGCATGTGTCTAATAAGATAAACCCATAAGGACTTTACCTAGAACTATTGTATCTTGTATCCTTGTTTACCCTGGGGTTATGCATAAGGGTAGTTTGCTTAGTCTGCCATCACCAAATTGTATAATATTAATACTGATTAATGATTATGGAATCAATATTATAATGATGCTTTCTAGCAATATGGATATCAGGGGGCTAGAGCATTGGGCCTTTTTGGGTGCTCTAGTCTGCCCTCCGTAAGGACTGAATCTTAAAGCGGCAACCCAGGACTTACAGTACAACCATGAGAATCACATGGCTCTGATCTTAATCAAGTATCTATTATGTCTCTAGCTTGATAGTGTTTACCGAAAGGCGCACGAGGGGGGTGCCTCGTGGTGTATAGTTCTGCTCCTACCTTGGTGTGTACAGTGCCGCGGCCACATGTGCCTCTTGGAGGAGGTCTCTATGCACACTTGCCGCTGAAACCTCGCGGCCACTAACTAGTTAGGGTGTCTAGTGAAAGGTTACATAGTGATCCCTGCCGACTTACCTTGGAAGTGAGTCAAGAGGTTGGCCCCCTCGGGCAAAGGGCAATCACGACTCATGGGTAAAGATGTACATACTCTGCAGAGTTATAAAAACTGATATATCAGCCGTGCTCACGGACACGAGCGGCCTGGATCCTTTTCGAGATAGATGGTTCTATGGATGGGTTGGGTGATGAGTAATGTTGATGTTAATTATACTTCTCACCTTGGGAGCTTAAGCATAACCTAGAAACATAGGTCTAATAATAAAATATGACCAACTAAAAATGCTTATCGCAGTCAAACCAAGTCAAGCCTTTTGAGCCTTGCATCCCCTCATGTTATACTTGTTGAGTATGGTGCGCTCACACTTGCTCTACATTCAACAATCAAAAATCCCGAATGGGTACCAGATGGTGATACAAAGGCGAGTTCCCTGAGATGTTCCAAGAGTACTAGGCGAGTGTACCCCCAGTCAACCATCCCTGTGGAAAATGGAGACCCAAAGTGAAGATTAGAATTAGTTTCCGCTATGCTTTGTAATAGATGTAAGCCATGTTGTAACATTGTTCCGATATATAATAAAGCATTGTTCTTGATATTCTCCATATTTGTCGCTCTATGTGTCGTGTGGACATCCTGGGCACACATATAGTTAGTGCTTGGTCTTCTTTGGAAAACCAGGCGCGACAGTACCAAAGACAATAGTGTCTGATATAGGCACTCAATTTGTCTCCCAGTTTTGGAAATGCTTACATAAATTCTTGGGCACCAAGCTTCTATACAGTTCAGCTAACCACCCTCAAACAGGTGGGCAAACTGAAAGAGTGAATCAAACATTGGAAGATCTATTGAGATCATGTGCCCTAAATTTTCCAGACAAGTGGGATGACTGCCTGCCTCTACCAGAATTCTCATATAACAATAGCTATCAGGAAAGCATTAAAATGGCTCCGTTAGAGGCACTGTATGGCCGTCGATGTCGGACTCCATTACACTGGTCTGAACTCGGTGAAAGATGGTTCTTTGGGGTGGACTTGGTGAAGGAAACTAAAGAGAAAGTCAGACGAATTCAAAATAACTTGAGAGTTGCTCAATCTTGACAAAAGAGCTATGCTGATAGAAGACATCGACCCTTAAGATTTGCTAAGGGTGACCATGTGTATCTAAAGATATCCCCAATGAAAGGAGTGAACATTTTGGGGATAAAGGCAAGTTAGCACCTCACTACATTTGTCCATTTCCAATCATCGAACGGTGTGGATAGGTAGCTTACCGCCTTAGATTGCCCGAACGATTATCCGGAGTACACAATGTGTTTCACGTATCCCAATTGAAGAAATGTCTTCGAGTACTGGACCGGGTCCAAGATTTTGAAGATGTGGAACTTGAACCAGATCTGACTTATGCAGAATATCCCATCCGAGTATTGGACCAAAAAGATATAGTTACCTGAAGAACCACTACCAAGTGGTACAAGGTGCAATGGAGTCAACACTCGAAGGAAGAAGCCACATGGGAATCTGAAGACTATCTAATGGAGAACTTTCCTGAGTTTCACGCTTCTCTTTAACACAACATCTAATAAGAAGAAGTGTACTCTAGAGGGGAAAAAGTGTAATCGAAACCATCTACCTAATGTACATATATGTTTATAATGAAATGTTCTTCCCCAACCGCTTGTCTTGTGAAAAAGCTAATGATAGATTAGTTTGACAAATTACCTTTTCCATTACTTACCCTAAGGCTTTAAATCTCAGGGACGAGAATTCTTTAAGGGGGAAGGGCTATAACATCTCTGATGTTATGGTTACTAAAATTGGATCATGTCATCATGAGCATTGCATAGCATACTTGTTGAGCACATCCTGATGCATCTACTTAAAATAAGTTTACTTTGGATGCTTGTGCTTAAGGAACTAAAGTGTGCTTGTGTTATGAAATGGTGCTAGTGTGGTTGTGAAATCCTTAGTGTTGGAGGATTCCGAGGCAATGGGGGAGAAAACTATAATTTTAAAACCCTAGTTTTGCCCCATTTTGTGCAACTTATAATCTAAGCAAAATTTGGGGATGAGTTCAAAAGCAAAGTTGTAGATCTTGATAAGATGTACAACTTTGGTGTTTTGAGTATTTGAAGTTTCAATACAAAATTCAAAGTAATTTTGAAAATACAGATTTCCAGAAATTGTCCCCTTTTCCAATTTGAATCCCTAATTCAAAATCACTTTGGAATCTTAAAAAGTGATCAACCTGAAAGTTCTAGAGCTCATCAAATTTAACAACTTTTATTTTGGGAATTTTTCAAGTTATTGAGAAAAATCAAAAGTAATTTTGGAATTTCTAATCTGCCCCAATTCAAATTGAAACTTCCCCAAATTGGAATTTTGAATTTCAAAATGTTTTGTCCAAATTCATACTCTTTTATTCGAAATTAGCTCTGGACCCTTAAAGATGTTTTGTAGCTTTTAAAATTATAAACAACTTTTTTCTCCAGAAATTTGACTTCAGTTCAATTTTTGGAAGAATTTTGCAAAAGAGAGGAAAGGGGGGGGATATGGCTCGCTATAGTGATCCGATGAGGATCACGGGCACCTCTGCCCAGCGCAGCCGAAAAGCGCGCACCTCACCGCGACGCAGCTGCTTGCCGGCCGCGTCACCGCGCGACGTGGATGCCCTCGACCCCTTCACCTCGTCCTCTTGAGCGCCCACGCGGCCGACCTCGCGTTTCCTTGCCTCGGCGACCGAACGCTCCCACCGTAGTTCCTCTGCCCAATTCGTCCTACACGCCACCTCTTGAACCAATTGGAGCTCTCCACCATCTCTGCCACTGTTGACGGTCCTTAATGCTCACATTTAACCATCAACTAATCATGGAAAAGGGCTTAATTGCAACCAACACCTAGACTTAGGGTTTTATCTGACAGATATCCACGAGTTTTGGTGTTTGTCTATTTCTGCAGGGGGTTATCAGGAAATACAGAAGAAAGGCCCACACGTCCGGATTACATAGAGATATTAACGTGCCGTACAATTATCTTACATCTAGAAGACTCCAAAAGCCACGGGAAGGAAGCGGAGGCCGAACGGAGCCAGGCACTGTGCGCCCGCCCAGTTGACCTGGGCGCCCGTAGCCTGTTGGGCTCCAAACACGACTCTCTTTCGGGAAAGATCTCTACCGAGCTAAAGGATCAAGGATAACCGTTCAATCAATGTCGATTTGATCCAACGGCCCATATTCACTTGGAAGGACTATAAAACTAGACCCCCTGGCCCCTGGAGATCATACCTCTTCTACAGAATCAAAGCTAGGGTTTCAATTCTTCATCCAAGTAGAGAGGATCCCTCTAGTTCTTCTAGTTCTACCTCTAGTTTATCTAGTTCTAGTTCTAGTTCGTCTAGTTCTAGTTCTAGTTCCTTTAGTTCTAGTTCTAGTTAGTTCTAGTTGTAATCTAGAAAATAGGGTGAGAGAAGAGGAGAGCGGAGGAGGAGCCGATCTGTCGGATCTTCCTCAACATTGTACTTTTACAGTAACTGGTTCGTTCTTCATCGTTCTCCAGGTTCTTCAATTCATAATCCTGAGTTCTTGAATTACTTTTATTTATATTCAAGTTATTTATTGGATTCCCGATTGTATCAAGTGCTCTAATCTTTGCAACATTAGAGTAGTAATTAATAGATTAGACGTGATGTTTAGTCTTGCAATTACCTAGAATTGCACCCAATCCTGAGGATTGTTGTGGTAGCCCTAGGGTAGTGACAGCCCTAACGGTCAACATATTCCACCTCGTTTGGATTGGTGTTTGTAGGACCGTAGTCAGAGCTTCCTAGCCCCCTTCTCATCTCTTTCTGTGGTTAGTGTTCTGATGTCCCGAAATAAATAATCTTTTAAGTAATTCTTGATTCTTAGATCAACTAGAGAACTCTCAGGAAACTTCCTCTCTACCCACCAAAAATAATTATATAGTTATCCTTGAGCGATCTTGAATCTTAATTAGTACACTCACGTTCCCTGTGGAAAATCGATACTCTGGAATACTCCCGGGTGAAAGCTACATCGGTATCCGTACGCTTGTGGATTTTTCTGTTTGCGTTTAAAATACCCAATAAGCTTTCTGGCACCATTGCCGGGGAACGGTAGCTGTGCTAGTTTTGAACCAAGTCGTCCGTGTATCCTTTTTCTTTTCCTTTTTTACCACACTCACCTTACCATTTTCACCACACCACATGGATTTCACTCCTATCTATAAATTCTTTGCTCCAAAGGGCTAGTTATTAGAGCCACCACCATCATCACATCCAATTCTTACAGATGGCTAAAACCTCGGTCCTGAACTAATAGCCATGATTTAGGAGCAACCCTTCTCTGGACAAGTAGATGAAGATCCAAACACCCACCTTAGAGAATTCGAGCAGTTATGCTCTTGCCGATCTATTTCTGGCATGACACAAGAAACCCTTAAATGGAAATTATTTCTGTTCTCCCTTTTGGGAAGAGCAAAAAAGTGGTATGCTCATTCTGTAGGAGGCACTACTACAGAAATATTTAACCGTGGCGGGCAAAGCAACCGCCACGGATGAAAGGCCACGGTTAATTTGTTCACTGAGGCGGCCGCTGTTAGAAAACCGCTTTGGTTAATTGCTTTAACGGAGGCGGCCGTTATAAAGCAACCGCTTTCATTAACATTTTAACCGAGACGGTTTTTTTAAAAAGCCCGTCTCCTTTAATTAATTAATAGAGGTGGTTTTTGTAACTTGCCCGCCTCCTTTAAGTGTATCCAGAGTAAAAAAAACCTCATTTCAATTTATTTTCGAATTTGAATCCAAAATTTGTTAGGTTGAAACATATACAAAGCAAAATACATATGTATAAAGGATGACCACATTGAATCCGAAATTTGCTAGATTGAAACATATACACAACAATAAGCACATATATTACATCTATATATGTTATCTTTATCATTCCACGGTCCATGGATGTCACAAACTATGTTCATATTACATCAATGTACATAATGTTCATAAAAAGCACATCTAAAATAATGTTCACTCAAAAATATCCGGCAACCTAAAGTCGTTCATATCTAAGCCGCTGGTTCTCCAGTTGCGTAGCTTCTCGAACCTCTCTAGATCTGTCGCTAGCTCGCTCCCGATATAAAAGATCTGCCCGTCAACATGACAACATTGATCCGTGACAAATTTACAAATGTCAACTACTGTTTGTGTGATGTTCCTTCGATCAATTGTTTCTTTTTCCCACAAACCTTGGGATTTCTGCAGCTGCCTCCAGCTATTGTTGAATTTCCCGCAAGCCCTGAGGTACTCACAAGCATAGTACCCACACAGAACTGAGCCTTCAGGTTGCTTGGCGCACTGCATGCATGCATGATGAAGGTAACACATGAGAATTACGACTGGTAGTAGTATCCCTACAAGAGAACCATCAATAGTAGTAGAACTAGAGGCAGGCGGAGTAAGTACCGGGAAGTCTCGCCTCACCACCAGTTTGTGGCCATACTTTTGCTTGTCTTTCTCAGACCTCCGATCATAGCAGTTGGGGTCTTCCACGTACTTTCGGTGAGCACTGTATGAAAACTAGTGTCAACAACAAATTTCATACGTACATTGAGTGCATGAGGTGTGTCGTCACTTACTATCGCAGGATACTTTCGAAATGCTTGTATCCTTCTTTGTTTGAGTGTCGCAAGGAGTCGAATACGACAACCTTTCCATCCTGAGTATAGATCATAAATACAATCCAGTGGCCCATGACGCCCAAGCTGTACCATTGAAATAATATTCATCTCAAATTTTTAAGTATAACAAGTGACAAACCTAGTAGCTATTGTAAGTATCATTTTGACTTACCCAAACTGGTGGGCGGCAAGAATGCAGCCATTTCCCCTGATCTTCTTCTTGGCTTCTAAGACATATTGTCCCTTTCTAAAGTTGATCTCTCCTTGCATCAAGTTCCGAGCTAGCACTCGCTCCATCCCCTTCCGCTTCACCAGCCTAGGATCCGTGTCTGGTATATCAAAGCCAATGATGGTTCTTTGAGAAATATGCATATGAGATAGGTAGATAATATCTTTATCTAGTTCCTTACACACATATGATTGCATCCTACAAACACAAGTTGTCGTACAAGCTTTTTAGCTTGATCGTAATGAATTTGCATACCTACAGCAATGTAGGGTTATAAAACTTACAGGGCAAAAAGAGTGACTTGGGCGACATCTAGATCCTTGCGCCGCAGTAGCCTACACATGTCGTGAAAGACAACAGGGCAATAAGCATCCTCATCCAAGTGGAAGTACTCCTTGGGGACCCTCACAATGAACTCCTTCATGCCTAATTTTGCCGCTTGCATATACCAGAGATGGAACCTCCGAACCGCCCATGGCTCCTCCTGAACGAGCTCGCCCAACGACAACATGAACTTGCCATTCTCAAAGTTATCCGGGCAATCTGGAGAAAGAGGCCAAATTGACAGCATGGTTCGCTCCCTATAATCGAGACAAGAAGTCTGTTAGCATTATCGAACGTCACATAATCTATTGGCTAGATTTAGTTTCCATTAGCGCATATACCTTTGGAATGTTGTTGTGTACTGATATTCTTGTGCTATTTTGTACACCTCCCATTCCATCTCTGTTAGTTCAGCAGGTTTGTCCCCCTCTTCTTCTATAACCTTCTTTGGCGCTGGTGGACATTGTCGTTTGCCTTGGCTTGGAGGCGGTGTGTCGTTGCCCGGTGCACCCCCTGAACCACCTTGTGATGGGTTGCTAGGGATGGGACACGCGGTACGTTCAGGACTACTGTCTGGTCCGCCAACATTGTTGTTACCCTCGCCACCATTGTCATCATCGTCGTCATCACTTGGGCCACCTGGGGGAGACGATGATGGTCGTGAGGGCTAAGATGTTGGTGTCGGCATTTCTAACAAAATGTCTGCCTTGTTCCAAAGCACGTGCGAGCCTATAGTTCCGCCAATCAACCTAACTCCATCTTCAGTCGGAAAGTCAAGTTCGTCCTCCTCATAGTCATTGTGTGTCCACGCCACATCCACCAAGGCATAGTCAGGCGGGATGGGCTTGCCATTGTACATGGCTTTAGGGTTATGCGGTTGTACCATTCCCTGTGCCACATCCTTCTTCCTCCCCGACCTACCCCAGGGCACCTGAAGCGTACAGAGTGTTGGCACCACGATCTCATCGACCGGGTTCTTTTGGAATTCTGAGGTATGCATCACCATTTGTCCTTGTACGACGGCTTCACCCTGACGTGGTAGCACACCTGCCTGTCAGAACATCTGCGCCCTCAACTCTACCATCTTCGGGTCAGTGCTGGTGAAAGCATCTTCTATCGTCCCCATGACTATTTCTCTCATGGCCTCTTCTTTGCCTTTCTGGAATATTTCCTCCTTGTATCTCTGCCTAGTGTGGTAAGAGGCAGCGTCGGACTACCATGATTCTACATTCTTCCAGCTCTACCTCAAGGATACTCCCCGAACGCGGCCACGGTGCTCGGGGTTTCCCAACGCCTCGGTCAGTTCGTTGTGATCCCTGCGAGGTTGGAACTCCCCTCGTTCCTTGGCCGCCTTGATCGTGAGCAATGCCTTCTCTGCCTCCTCAGTCTGTGGCTCATTGTACTTGTTCCTTCCTTCCTTTAGCTTCTTCGGCCGACGGGCATAGAAGAAGTCACGTGCTCGCTCGTCAACTCCTTCGAACGGATTATCCAGCCCGGCCTCAGCTGCCTCCCTTTCCTCCTGTCGCCACTTCGGCCTCTTAGCGGCATACCCTATCATGCCCACGTGGTGGTGGAGTGTATTCTGCATTGCAAGGTCAGTGAACTTCTCACTCTTGGCCTTTTCTTCTTCGGTACTCATTTTTTTGATGAACTCCTCTGAGACATGATGCTTGATGAAGTTGTAGTCCTCAAAAGGTGTCTTCCCTTTCTGCACATAGTTCTTATTGAGTTTTGACATCAAGCTGTGAAGTGCTTTGCCCTCAATCACCATAGCATGCCCCTTGCAAAGATCTTCTTTGAATTGGTCCCGTGGATATTCGAACCGCTTCTTCACATCGCTCCTCACTTTATCCTTGAGGTCCTCCGGGACTTTTCTACAATCCATACAAGTAATCGGCACATGCTCTCTGACTAGACAGGAGCATTGGTTGCTGAAGACACCGATCACAGTTAGTGGCTCCAAGGGCTCTCCATGTGGCCCTATCTTGGTTATGACATGCACCTTCTTGCTCACCTTGTGTCGTCCGTGTTGGCCCCTTTTTAGGCCAGACATCTTTTCACTGGTGGTGTTGGTTGAAGTGCCCGGGGTGGGAACGGAGGCATGACCCTCCTCTGCTGCATTTTCTTCCCCAGGGAACTCCGAAGCCATAGGAACCACTGGTAGCTGGATAGGAGAAGAACGCACATTAGTTTCCTTCTTGAAACAAGATCCCCTGACATTGTATTACTTGATTACTTACGCGGCCCTCTTCACTATGTGCTGTGGTGCGTGAATTCCGTGATGAAGGCCCCGTCTTTTCTAGCGTATAGGTCGGATCATGTTCGTCCTCCGTTCTACCTTTCTTCTCTCGCCTTGGTGTTAGCACCTCCTCCTCGTACGAGGTGCTGTCGTCTGATGACGACGAGCCTTCCTTATAACTCGATGCCGGGCTTGGCTCGCGCCATTCTCCAGCACGCTCGACCAACATTGGAAGCTATGACGAAGATATAGTTATAGGGACATTTCGCAATTATATGAAGATGATATTATGTACATTCATCTAAAAACATATATAATGGAATCATGACTTATATGTATTCATCTAAAAACAAGATTACATCATTCTTTCATGCTAGTATGGTACACATTAAGAAAATTACAAAAGTGTTTAAGAAAATTACAAAAGAGTTTAAGAAAATTACAAAAGAGAATAAGAATAATACATAAATGCAGAATAGAAAGAAAATCATTTACATATTTGGCTCAGATTTGCCCCTTGTAATCACATCGCTTCTAAACTGGTTGCTTGTATTTGGTATACAAGCCATCCTAGTTTAGCGGCTCACAAGTAGGGGGGCAATTTCATCATCATAGCCGCTGCCTCAGCATAAAAAGTATCACATCATTGCATATGCCACTGCCTCAGCACATTTTAAAATTTTTGAATAGTTCATCATTGCACATGCCACAAAATAAGCTCAAAATTGATGAAAGTATAGTACATCCAACTAAACCGAGGCGAGCTGCCCCATTGGTGGTAGTAGTAGTAGTAGAGTAGTAAAGTAGTAGCAGAGTAAATCCAGTGTGATAACGGAACGGCTAAGAAACAAATCTTCCTAATTTGGAAATGAGTTCATTTCTCAGCACGTACCGTTATCACACAGGATCCACATCATGTGGCCAGAAAGTAGTAGTATCAGTAGTAGTAGAGTAATAGAGTAGTAGTAGTTTTGAGGGAGTAGTAGTAGGAGGGAGCAGTAAGAGGAGGGAGTATTAATAACACTTTAGCTGTTTAGACAATTTCCTTTGAGATGATCCTTTTCTCCATACCAGTGGCACCTATGTTTCTGGATATAGAGAAAAGATCAACAAAGGGCAGGAAAAGTATAATTGTATGGAGCAACCAAAAATACTTAACCAATTACAGGGGCAAACTAAGTGTATTGTTTTGGTGATATTAGACAGAGGCAATGTTGAAGCTAGAGACAGTAGAGTAGTACATAAGTGTAAATTAACAATTCAATGGCATCATGGGCAGTGGCATCTGCTCAGCGTAAATTAACAAATCAATGGCATCATTGGCAGTGCAAATTATCAAAACAATTGCATCACAGGCAGCATAATAGGTAAACTCAAACAGGGGAATAGGGCAGTAGCTAGGGTTCACCGGTGTTGGCTCGACAGACAAAGAGATGGCACAGGATCTCCTCAGAACTCGAGAAAGACACGGAGACGGAGACGGAGATGGAGCTGCCGGAGACGGAGCCGGTGACGGAGATGGAGACGGAGCCGAACACGTAGACAACACTGGATCTCCTCAGAGCTCGAGAAAGAGGCGGAGATGGAGCCGCCGGAGACGGAGCCGGTGACGGAGACGGAGACGGAGCCGGGGACGGAGAGCGCGCACCCGAAACTTTGGCGGCGCTAGGGTTAGGGCGGAGCGTGCGCGCAGGAAATTTTGGCAGCCCTTCAGGGTGGGAAAGCGCGCAGCCGAATGGGGAAGAAGAGCAGGCTGACCGCAGCCTTATATAGATGTATATTAACCGAGGTGGGCAGGTTAGGCCAACCGCCATGGCTAATGTTAACTGTGGCGGGCGGTTAAGGGCACCCGCCACGGTTAATGTATTAACTGTGGCGGGCAGAGTAGAGTGCCCGCCACAGTTACGATTTTCCCTTTTCTGATGACACTATTAAATACTTCCTCCATCCCTTTCTTGAAGAACTTTTATTAATAAACCAATACACAAAAAAAAAGTGATATTTTCTACAAAACTTTGAATAAGACGAGTGGTCAAACTTGATATTAAAAAAGTCAAACGACTTACAATTTAGGATGGATTGAGTATTTTGGTAGTAGTAGTACTAATAGTAGTAGTACGATTACATTTGGTTCCATTACATAAAAATTAGTAACACAAACAGTTATAGCTAATCAATAAGTTTGTACATTATTACAAATAAAGTAGTACGATTACATTTGGCATACATCTCATTTTGGGAGTGATCCTATGACACACTTCTTTTGACCGTCGGAGCGGAACCAAGGCTTCATGCCATGTCACACCCATATTTAGCTAGAAAAGGTCTTCATACTGAGCTAAAGCTAGAGCCATTATTGCCCTCATGGTTGCACTGTTGTCCCGGTGATCACTTACAGACAAGATCTCATATAGTTATTTGTCATCTTTTAACGTTCATTGCATAGCTATTAATCATCTTACAAGATCATGGATTATATCAAGCACTACCACATCTACACCAAATGCATATCAAGTAGGTAGCAAGGAATACAGGTAACAATCATCTATGATTTTGCTAAGGTAGACAAGGTGATAGCATGCATATGATATATATATATATATATATATATATATGTAGTTATAAGTGAATAGGTAACAAGGATGATCCCAAGTTATACTTGCCTTGATCAAAGCTCTCCTGAGCCTGCTGGTCTTCAAAAGCTTGGTCTTGATCACCAACGTACGGCTCACCGTTCTGTCTCAGGCGTCAAGGACCGCAGAGCAATATGCGAAAACTTCCAGGGACTCTTAAGAGAAAGACGCAGCGAAGGGGTATCTTTCTATTTCAGTCGTGGATCGTCCATCCAACGGCTGAGGTCGATCCAGGGGGGGCACGCGGCGGGCCGGCCGCCACGACAGGGCTCTGACGCGGTGGCGCCATGAGCGCCGCCGTGCGCCTCACCGGTGACCTCCCATCTCTCGATTCTGAGCACCGTTACTTGAAGGAAAAACACCGGGAGTTGGAGAATCACTTCGCGAACTCACCTAGACGGTCTACTCGAACCGAGAAACAAGCAGGCCTCGGTTTCGTGGCAAGGAAGGAGAGCTCGCCTCATTGAGATCCAAAGCGCAAGAAAGCAGCGGCTTGGGCATGGTTTGGCAAACTAGAAGCAAAGAGGGGGTCGCGGGGGTTGATTTGGGAGCTTTATAGGTCTCGGTTCGCTTCCTTGGCAAGGAAATCCCGAGATTTCGGGATTGAGATACGGTGTGGCTGTGCCCAGCTCGGTTACGAACAGAGGAAGTAGACGGCTGACACGTGGGCCCAAGGTGGCAGAGAGAGAGGGAAAAGGGAGAAGAGGGAGCCGGATGGCTGACGCGTGGGGCCGAACTGTCAGCCAGAGAGAGAGGGAATGCGCGCGCGGCTTGGCCTCTGGGTTGTTCCCAGGCCGCGAGAGGAGATGGGCCGCGCTAGAGGGGGAAGAGAAAGGAGAGATGGGAGCTGGGCCAGGGAAAGGGATTGGGCCCAGGGGTTGGCTGGGGTTTTCTTTTCTTTTTTTTTTCTTTTATTTTCCAAAGCATTTTCACAAGTGAATTTGAATCCTTTTACAATAATTAGACCAGAACACATAGCACAAAAATAATTATGCTCCGGCATGAATGCACAAACAAGTTTCTCATCTTATTATAAATTTTAATTTTGACCAAAAATTTTTTAAGTGCTAAATTTAAATGTGCACAAAAATGCTTAATTAATTCAAATTAATCCGTAATAATTTAAAACAGAATTTTGGGTGTTACAAATTCTACCCCCTTAAAAGAATCTCGTCCTCGAGATTGAGCAGTGCATAAACAAACAGTTGTGGATATGATTCTCTCCAATCATCCTCTCTTTCCCAAGTTGCTTCTACTTCTAAAAACCGATTCCATTGCACTAGCAAATTCATGTCTCTAGTCAAGTAACATACCCAGTAACTTATCTGAAAATTTATTCCCTACACAGTCCTGAAGATCAACACCATCATCCAGAATATTCACTGTAGCTGTGGGTGGAGACTGCACTGCTACATCCACACTGATTCTCTCTCCATTGGGTGTTGTCACAACTACTACTTTCTCTTTGCACTTAATTTCCGTAGCATATTTCTTCATCCAATCCAAACCCAGTATCACATCTATGGCTGAGGTTCTCATAACCATGGGACTAACCTGGAAATCTACCCCCCTTAAAACAAATATGAAACTGGTATAGTCCCTCCCGGTGAGTTTACTAGCATATGAGTTTTCATGGCAACTAGTGGAATGCTATGAACTCTAACAAATGCTTGTGATATGAATGTATGCAAAGCTCCAGAATCGAATAAAACTGTAGCGGGAATAGAGTTGATACTGAACGTACGCATCATGATTTCTGGTCCCTCCGGAACTGTCGCTGCAGCCACATGGTTCACCTTTTCTCTATGAGAATTAGACTTTTGATTGTTGTTCTGCTGGTTGAATCTCTCCGGGCAATCATATGACATATGTCCTTCTTTTCCACAGCGAAAACACCTAGTAGGGGCATTGGGAGCACTTCTCTTCATAGAGGTGGCATTTGAATTTCCTGAGCGGGGAATCTGCTGACCGTCTACTGCTGATTAGGATTACGCTGAGGTTGTTGGTTGCGATCCCATGGACCAACCGGTCCTTGGTACCTCTGTTGATCGCCCTACTGAGAATTGAAACGTTGGCGGTTGTTGCCTCCAGACCCTTGTGCTAGCATCCTCCTCTTCTTATCCTGACCTTTGCGCATGTTATCCAACACAATGGCACGGTTCACCAGAGCCTGGAAGGTAGGGTAGGTATTTCCAGCAAGTTGCAATCTGAGTTCATAGTAAAGACCTTTCATGAAGAGACGCTGCTTATCAGCATCTTCTCTGACTTTGTTTGGAGCATAGCGAGCCAACTGCTCAAATATGTCATGATACTCAGCCACAGACATACAACACATCCTGAGAGATCTAAATTCTTCCTGCTTGAGCTCCATCATTCCTTCATTGATATGTCGTGCTCTAAAGTCTCTACAAAACTCAAACCAAGTGACAGGAGGAGCATTGTTGGGATGAGCAGCTTGATATGACTCCCACCATGTCTGAGCTGCCCTCTGAAGTTGTCCAGAAGCATACAACACCTTCTCTAAGTAATTGCACTGTGCCATGTTCAATTGCCTCTCCACAGCACGTAGCTAATCATCTGCCTCCATAGGATCAGCTGAATGTGTAAATACCAGAGGTCTTCCCTTCATGAATTCCCCACACTTATCTCTCACATGAACAGGTGGTGGGGGTGGTGGAGGCTGCTGCTGTAGGTGCTGCATGAAGACGTGCATCATCTCATTCTGAGTTTGCATGAGCTCTTCCACAGTAATTGGGTCATTACCACCATTACCACGGCATCTGCCTCTGCCTCTTTCCCTTGCTGCCATCTGCATTCCAAGATATAGAAACATGTCTTAGTAATGTCCAACATGACAATTACAAGAGGTAACAGAATCTGAAATTTTCTAGGTAACATCCCACATCACCAGATCAGAAAATCTGTCATATCTCGAGTTCAAAAATTCAAAAGGATACATGCTGTACACCGTTGGAACGATAAATAAATTGTCTACAACTTTCATTTAGATCATATTAATAGATTCCAACGTTAGTTTAATCAAAAACTGGGTACAACCGAAACTGTTCTAGAATTCCAGACTTCCAACGTTAGGTTAATCAAAAACTGGGTACAACCGAAACTGTTCTAGAATTCCAGACTGCGCAGAAACTTCAACTTTGAACAACCATAACTCACAGCTCATAACAGATAATAATGTCATTCTTGAGGCATTGGAAAGGTATGAAATTCTACTTATTCCCAGAAAAATTTGATGAACATTGCACGAACAGAATTTGATTTATACCAGAATTATTGCAGACTGCTCCAGAAAAATAGCAAAAGACAGAAACAGGATATGACCCCAAACCACTATTTATTCATGTTCTTACTTAAGGTTCTTAACTAGGAAACTTGTGGATATGCCCACAAGGTTCCAGCACTCATTACAAAAATCCAAATCAAGCATAAGCATAATAACACACCAAACCAAGCATCAAAAGTTCACACTTCAAGCATTGACTCAACTTGCGGTACTAATGTTCTCTTCCTATTAAGGGCAAAGATCCTAAAACTCCTATTCCAATGACGCCAGAAGGTGGTAAGAAAAGGTTCTAAAAGCATATCAAGTAAGAGTGGGGATGAGGATAAGTCTTTAAAATAAGCAACATGGTGGAGATGAATAGAAATGAAGAGGATATAGTGTAGAGGAAAATATCAAGGTTTATAGAACAAGGATTTTGTAGCAATTTCAAAACCTTAAGACGACCAATTTCTAACTAGGATTGCGTCCTACAGTCAACAAAGCTCTGATACCAATTTGCCACACCCATATTTTAAGAACAAAATAGGATGCATAAAAGACTCATATGTGCCCCAGAAACAGTCGCACACATAAGTAGACAAATCTCAAATGTATCATTGCAGTGTTTATTACATAGCGGAATATAATATATCACATAGTCTCATACAAAGATAATAGCATAAAGTAAACAACGCTCTCGACGGAAGCTCCACACAGGGACACTGTTGACTGGTTGACTCCAAACCTAATACTCATAGCGATAGTCCTCATTCCAATCATCATCATTAGCATAATCTGAGGTGTTGGGAAATTTGCAAGAGTGAGGCTCAAATAGCTTACACTGGTTTGACTGCATTTAGCTTTTAATAGTGGGCACCACATTCATAATTAAATAGCAAATGTCAAGGTAGCATAAATTAGACGCGCGGGGCCGAACTGTCAGCCAGAGAGAGGGAATGCACGCGCGGCTTGGCCTCTGGGCTGTTCCCGAGTCGCGAGAGGAGATGGGCCACGCTAGAGGGGGAAGAGAAGGGAGAGAGGGGAGCTGGGCCGGGGAAAGGGATTGGGCCCAGGGGGTTGGCTGGGGTTTACTTTTCTTTTTTTTCTTTTATTTTCCATAGCATTTTCACAAGTGAATTTGAATCCTTTTACAATAATTAGACCACAACACATAGCACAAAAATAATTATGCTCCAGCATGAATGCACAAACATGTTTCTAATCTTATGATAAATTTTAATTTTGACCAAAAATAATTTAAGTGCTAAATTTAAATGTGCACAAAAATGCTTAATTAATTCAAATTAATCCCTATTAATTTAAAACAGATTTTTGGGTGTTACATGCCACTCTTGGTTAAACGGTTCTTGACTTGCTTGATCTTGCGCGGATGGTCAGTAAAGAGTGAGAACTCTGCGTAGTGGTTGTGTTCTTCGGGACTCTGGACTCCATCTACTCCCACGATCGTCTGCTTTCCAGACACAACCACATGCCTCTTCGGGTCTTTGGGCTTTGCATAGTAGGCTACCTGCGCGACACGGCTTGTAACACTCCAAGTGTTAGCTTGCATGATAACCATGAGCATTGCATTAACATAAGCATCATCATGCTCACTCATAAGCATCTATCATGATCACATGTCATCTTATGCATACCATGTATGGTTGAATTGCTTGTGTGAAGTGAATTGAGTGACTATAAGGGGTAACCAATGCAAACAATTGTACATTGTCTTCCAAAATACTTCAATCATGTTTAGAATATCATTTGGAACAAAGTTCATGTTGAAGGTTTTGGCCAAAAATGCCCCTAGGTTAAGGTTAAACCTAGAATGGCTTAATTGACCTCCTAGACCCCATTTCAAAGATGTTTTGTGAAACTGGTGTTAGATACCTTGCATGTCTTTGACACCTGAAACAAAGTTGTAGATAATTTCATAAGCTACAAAAGTTATGTTGATGACTTTTTATGAAAAAGCATGGAACACTTCTAAAATTCACTCACAAGCCAAAAATCAGGGCTGATTTCACACTTAGCCAAATTTGGCTAAGTGATGGATCACGCAGTTTCGGCCAAGGGTTGTTTGGAGCTTTGTAGTTTGAAATCCAGACCGAGTTAGACTTTGATCTTGTAACCAAAGTTGTAGAGCTCGTGTAGCTCTGTCCAGCGGATCAAATCCCAGCCAAAACCACCGAGTGAGCTGAGAGTAAAACGTCGACGAACTTCGGGATTCAGTCACTGGCCATGGCGACTGAACCGCCCGATTCAGTTTGGACAGACGCCGCCCGCCGCCGCGTGTCCGGCCACCTGTCGACCGTACGCCATCGACGACCCCGCCTGTCAGCTCCCACGACGTTCCTAAGCCGCCACGCACCGAGTGGACGCCTCAGACGCGCTCTCCACTCGCTCACTGCCTCCCATTTCGCTCCGCCGTCGCCTCAGGAAGCTCCGCCGTGCTTCGGCGAGCTCCTCCGGCCGTTCCACCGCGTCTCCGGCCAAGCCAGCCTGCCAAAAGCTTCGCCAGAGCCTCCTCTACCTCGGCGTCACCTCCTTGGCCACTGTCGAGCACGGGTAAGGCGGCATTGCCAGGCTCCGAGCAGTTCTCCCTCGCCGGAGTTCCGCCCGAGCTCACCGGCAACGTGGCCAGTCTTCTCTGCTCCACCATTTCCTTCCATTCTTGCTCCTATCGCTTCCCCTTGGTTCACTGATGCTCGGCGTGAACCTCTACCGCGTCGCCTTTGCCTGGATCCGCCGGCGTATCGCCGCGCAGCGCCGCCGCTCCGCCATTCCCGACGGCGAGCACCCTAGAGTCCAGTAGAGCGTGCGTAATGTGGGTCAACAGAGTCGCCTCAATGAGAGGAACACGTAGGTGCCCTTGGATCCGGCCGAGACCTCGCCGTCGTCGAGCTTCGCCGGCGACGAGCGTCTCCCCTGCCTCTGTCTCACTGACACGCGGGTCCCGGACGTCAGTCTCTCTATGTCTCTCTCTGGTTCACTGTTTTGCAGAGCCAAAGCTGATTTTGTAAAATTCATATCTGGAGTTTTAGAGATCCAAATGTGGTGCTTCCAATTTTGTTAGGTTCCAGCATAAGTCTAGTTTTTAATAAAAATATGAAACATGCCATGTTTTTGCAGAAATAAATAGATATAAATTAATCTTGGTTTTTCAGTGGGTAATTTTATCTTGAGATCTATTGATCTGCTGGCCATGCAAATTTAGGGAGTTGTTACTTTTGTTATAAATAGGCTCTGATAAATTTTTCATGATTTTTGGAAGTCTGGTTGGGAAGTTCAAATTTAATCCTTGCTTAAATAGGAGAATCTTGTGGTAATTTTGATAATTAAAGTATAACTCCTTTTATGGTGAAACTTGCTGAGTGTTGTACTTATGAGTAGACAAAGCAAGGAAAAATCTGAAATCTGTTGTTTGACACTTTTGGATAGGGTTTTACATTTATGCCTTGCATGCCTTTACTAGCTTGTGATTTTCATACCTCACAATGTGTACATGCAAATGTTCTGAAAATTTTACAGTGATCTTATGTTAGCCTAAGTAGCTTGCTGTAATTTTCTTAGGATTTTTGGAACACTAGGAGTATATGTTCATTAAATCACCTTAATAATTAAATAAATGGAAAAGGTGATGATAGAAATAGTTTTAGACCTTGCCATAACGTTTTCTGGTGTTTCTTAGATATGTTCTACCTATTGGTGCAATTGGATTGTTCCTTTGATACATTCTCAATATGTGCAAAATATTATTTTTGGCTATTTATGCCTTTCCTAGAGCATTTCTGTACAGCTGATAGAAAATGAGTAAGAACTACTTGAAGATTATGTTTGCTGGGAAACTTGTCTATAACAAACTGGTAGCTAACTTACCAATCTACTTCGTGTCCAAAATTCATGACATTTGGTTGAGTAGTTTAAAAGTTATGCATGTTGCAAGTAGTTGCTGCAAAGTGCTTGCTCTCTGGAATTTGCAGAGCAGCCAGCCAGCTTGGTAGGTTTTAGCATATTTCGGTTGGGAATCATGTTGGGATGTCTAAAAGTAAATTGTAGACAATTTGTTAAGCTTTCCAGAAAGTGCTTACTTGCTTAATTTGGTTAAGTGATACTCGAGTTATAGCTGAAACTTGGGACTGGTTGGTTTGTCTGCTAAACCAGTGACTGGGTAAGAGTAGCTGGGACTTGTTTAACTTGTCTATTTAGTCTCTCCACCAGAAAAGAAGTATGCATTTACTGGTTATTCCATGACTCACTTATTTTTAGAGTTTATGCTCATGTTTTACCTTGTTTATGTCCCTTTGGCTCTTCATCATGACATCATACATCATATGTGCATTCCCCATATTCATCTTCTTGTCATGCATCCATAGGTGTACCCAAAGGAGTGACGGTACTGGAGTACGAGTTGCCGGAGCCGGAAAGACAGCAAGGGGAGCTGCCTCAAGGAGCTGAGGAGGAGGAGGATTTGCCAGAGTGTCCTGACCATCGTCCCTCGACCTACGTGGAAGGCAAGCCCCGGAGCATTATAAGTCTCCTACTATTTTATTATCATAATCGGCTATCAAATGACTATGGTTATATATTGTTGCATTAAGTGGTAGGCGTTGATATGACACCCTTGCTGCATAATGACTACCTTGTCCACCTTAATCGTTACCAAAGTAGGTCCAGGATCGAAGTAATGCTTAGCCATGCTTAGCTCGGTAGAAGCCGGGTGATTTCCTGTCACCTGCGAGAGTTAGGTGGATAATGATCACGGTTGGCTATATTGGCTATCGTGGAAATAACCATGTGTTAATAATGAACTGGAGACCGGGCGGGATGACGATAGTGCAGCAACAAGGCATGGAGGTCTTGGGTGTGAATCTATCCCCGTCTGTGTCGTTTAAGGACCGAATCGCTGTACGTCCCCGTGTCATGTTGAACGCATGCCTATCACTTAGTTGGCCGGATAAGTCGTTCCGACCACGAAGCCTACGAGTGCATCTCCAGCCGGATATCCCGTTCGGTTCAAGTGCGCACCCCGGTTGGTAGCAAGGATGTGCGGGGAGTCAATGGCATAAGACCGAGGTGTCAGGTTAGAGTCCTGACCCTGGCAGATTGGCGGTCCCTGGGGGTGCGGCGCCGTACGGACCCGCGAATTGGTCCGGAGTTGTGCTAAAGGTGATCCGAGCTGCCGTCATGAAGTATGCTTGGGTGAGTGTTAGGAATACCCCTCCAGCTGGATAGGAATCGATTCGCATCGCCGTCTCTCCCGGATAGTGAGAACTTGACTTGGGCAGCGGCAACGTAGAATTCACTAAATAAACTTAATGGTTATGATGAGAATGATGATGGCTAGGTGAAAATCTGGATATGGTTATTATTGTAATGCTTAATACACAAGTGTATGATTAGACTAGGTGCAAATCTAGTGGATAGTTGCTAAGTAAAGAACTTGCTGCTGAAATATGATAAACTCAACAAAGGCTTTTATGCAAAAGGTGAGTCAAACCAGTCCACAAAGATCAGCCTTGCATACTCCTTGGTGTCACTTTATTTCTGGTTTATGACGGGTAAGTCTAGCTGAGTACATTCTCGTACTCAGGGTTTTATTTACCCCTGTTGCAGATGATGTCGTCTATCACGGCTATTGTGCTAACTGTCATCACCCAGCTGCAGATGATGAGTAGATCATGGGCGTGATCACCTCCTTTACCTTCAGTTGTGCTTTTGTTGGGACTTGACCATGGATCTGGCATGTATTATAAACTGGGTTGTTGTTGTTTCAGAACTACTTTGTTTCCGCTACTGCTATGGTTTGTAATAACCTGTTTCAACTCTTATGTGATGTAAAACTATGTTCTGTGTTGAATGTTGTAATCTGTGATGGTGATGCTTGATCATGTACGATCTTGGTTGTATGTTGGTTGAATCGAGGTCTTTTGGGATTTCGTCGGACTACCGGGTTTATATGGGTTCAAGTCCATTGGCTTGACTGCCTCTGCGGTCGCTAATTCACTTGAAGTCTTATAAATTGGACGGTTCTGTTACAGCTGGCATCAGAGCAAGATTAAGCATATAACCATCATGGATGTAATTGAAAACAAATGAATTTGGTTTTCTCAAACTAATTTGGCAAATTAGGTTATAAATAGGGTTGTTTTAAAAAGGTTTTGATAACTTATAGCATGCCAGTGGTCATGCCCTTTATGCCCATATAAGGACTTTTAGGTGGCTTAATATTACTAACATGGGGGTTTTTACTTTCGTCGTCCATATGGCGTGCAATTATATGGATACCGCTTGCTTAAGTGGCAATGAATGGACCACATACCTCTACGCCATGGTAAGCATTGCTTGTTTTCTTTCGTCGTCCATACGGCGTGAAATTGTATGGATACCACTTGCTTGAGTGGTAATGTATGGATCTATATGCCTCTACGCTACGGTAAGTGTGAGCTGTGAGAGCATGACCGTCCAACCGTCGGTCTAGGGGAGTGTTAGCTGTGGTTACTGGAATATTTACATGTTTCACACATGTATATATGAAGGTACTTAATTGTGGGTAGTAGGTGCAGCCATGTGTACATATTTGATGTATATGTGGGTGTATTCCCAAATGGGTAGTGTGCTGCGTTATATGTTCGGGAATATATACCGGAGTACCTAGCTTGATTGATTGTTGATTTGATTTACATTTCTGCACTTATACTACTGTGGGGCTGGGCTGAAATGAAAACTTTTGCAGGTACACTAACAATGAAACGTTTAGACCGTGTAGATGTGTATAAAGAGTGCACGTATGTATGCCACCGACTATACCGTTAGAACTTTAATCTAAGTTTGGAAAGGACGTATGGAACGTGCATGCATCATGAATCATTCATACATTCTTTATGCAATACTTGGGTATTCAATTTTGAAAATACGATTCTTTATCTCTCCTTGTAATTAATCTCCCTTACTCAAATGTGGTCTTTCTACAGATGGCAGCCCCGCACGCGAGTGAGACTTTCCTGGACATGTTTGGCACTCCTACTTTGTTGTGGAGGGTGCTAAGTTCAGTTGGATACGAGGAACCACCTAAGTACACTTGGACCGAGGCTGAGCATGCAGGAGCCTTACCTTGGGTAGATGTCCAAATTACAGTTCCCCCTTGTCCAAATAACCCACAGTGGCTAGGTTGGTTAGTTGACTGTGATGGCCAAACTCCTTGGGAGGGTGCCCAGGTAGCAGCCCTGGAGGTTTTGCTAGAGATTTGCCAAGAGCATGGTGATGAGCTGGTGAATGGCCCAGCGGGATCCGTTCCCAGATTGAGTGTGACGGACACCTTTGTGTCCCAGGTTGGGAATGAGTCTTTAGAAATGAGAGAAACCTTGCTAGGGTATAGTTCTAGCCCTGCCATGAGTGCCATGCTAGCGGTACTTAAGCTGTACTATGTACGCCAGGACACCTACATAGATGCCATGCTAGCACAAGTTGGGCAGCGCAAATTGCGCAAGCGCGTGCGCAAGCACCGCAAGGCTTTTATGGACGCACAAGCTGAGATCCAAAACTATCACACCGCTTTGCAAGCTCGCCGCAATCAAGTTGCAAACGCAGTTAGAGAGCGCAATGAAGCACAAGCCCGTATGATGCAAATGACTAGAGAGAGAGATGAGGCTATGCGCTTAGCTGAAAATAGAGAAGCTGCTAGAGTTAGGGCCTTGTTCCATGCTGAAATGAGAGAGGAAGAGCTGATTACTAGGATTGCTGAGCTGCAGTTGGATGTCCATCGCTTAAATAATATCATAAATCCTATCCCACAACCAGCCCCTTTTAATCATGAAGAAGCTCCTAGTGAGGAAGATCAGGGTGATGGCATCATCTCTAATGGAGAATCTGAGGAAGATATGTAACTTAGCAATAATTCTATGATCATGTGTCAGTTTCCATCTCTTTGTGTAAGGGACATGTAATCTGAATTTTAGTTGAGACTCTATGTATTTGGCCATGGTGCCCCTCCTGTAAACCCTTAAGTTGTGACAATGACTCTATGTAACTCTATGCACTTCATTGTGATGCTCCATGTTTTATGTTGAGCCTAAATAATTCTCTGCAATGTCTTTAATCTTTGAGAAGGTGTGGCTGTGATTGATCGCGAGATTAACCAAGTGTCATGGCAGATATTTTCTTATTGTACATAGATTACTGCGGCTTGAATTATGTGAATTTACTTCATTAAATTCCGTATGGCAGCAATTGAAGTTCATGACAATTATATCTGTCGCCTGAAACAATCGCTTGGTATGCCTTGTGCAGATGGATCGCAATACTCGCTCCGGTCACAACGAGGTGCCACCACCACCACCTCCTCCCCCGCCTACGCCTGCTGAGCTGTTGGCAGCTCTTGTTGAGGGCCAACGTATGCTCAATGAGGCTATGCAAACTATGGCGCAACAGAACCGGGGTGGTCGCCATGCCCGCCAAGGTGGAGAGGCTAATCAGTACAGCAGTTTCAAGGATTTCCAGGACACCAAGCCGCCGCTGTTCAAGGAGGCTGTTGAACCTCTAGAAGCTGGTGAGTGGCTTAACACTCTTGAACAGAAATTCCGTTTGCTGAGGTTAACCGAAGAGCTGAAGGCGGAATATGCAGCCCACCAGTTGGAGGGCAAAGCGGGTGTTTGGTGGAGTCATTACAGGACTAGCTTGCCCACCAATGCTGTTGTAACCTGGGACCAGTTCCAAACTGCTTTCAGGAACACTTATATTCCACAAGGCTTAATGACTATCAAGCACACCGAGTTCATGAACCTGACGCAAGGCACTAAAAGCTTGACCGAATAGCTTCATGCTTTTAACAATTTGTCTCGCTATGCTCCTGAGATGGTTGACACCGAAGCCAAGAAACTCACAAGTTTCAAAAGAGGGTTGGGACCCAAGTTGTCCAAGAACATGGCTGGTAACAAGAGTACCACCTTTAATGAGTTTGTGAGTGATGCATTGACTCAAGAGAACTCCAATGCCGTGTATGCCGCGTCCAAGAACCGCAAGAGGGCCTATGAGGCAGGTGCTTCACAGTTCAAGGCTCCAGTGGCAAGTAAACCGGCCTATCGTCCACCCAATGCTGTGACAAGGTATAGGCCGCCGCAGAAAAAGGCAAATGTGAAGACGGGAGTTCGCAAGTCTTTCACAGTTGCTCTCCCAAGAGGTGCCACGGGTCAAGGAGGTCCCAAGAATCCTCCTGACAACCGTCCCTGCTTCAATTGCAAGCAAGTTGGTCATTGGGCGAGAGATTGCCCTTATCCTAAGAGAAACCCGGCAGCTGGAGGAAGCAACCGTATGGGTCATGTACATTACACCACGGTTGAAGAAATTCCGGAAGGAGAAGCGGTCACTGCTGGTATGTTCCTTGTAAATCAACACCCTGTAGTTGTCTTGTTTGATTCTGGAGCTTCGCATTCATTTATGAGTCAAGCATTTGCATCTAAGCATGGGCAGCGTGTAGTTGATCTTGACAGTGGCAAGTTTTGCATTAGTGCTGCTGGGAACCAAATTTCCACAAATCAATTAGTGAAGGATGTGAATATTGCTATTAAGGGTCGTAACTTTTCAGCAAATCTGATAATTCTGCTGGGCTTGGGCAAAGATGTTATTTTAGGGATGAATTGGATGAAAAATAATGGGGTACTAATAGACACCTCCACGAGGGTAGTTATGTTGCGAGAGCCTGATAGTAAAGAAGCCTTCTTGGTCCAACTTCCCAAGAGCGATGACATTCGCCACACTACTAATGCTATCAGACCCCTCACTGTGGCAGAAATTCCGGTAGTGTGTGAGTTTCCAGATGTTTTTCCAGAGGACCTGCCCGGATTGCCGCCGGACAGAGACATTGAGTTTAAAATTGATCTAATTCCGGGTACCGCACCTATCTCTAGAAGGCCCTATCGAATGCCACCCAATGAGTTGGCAGAGTTGAAAAAGCAATTGCAAGAACTGCTTGAGAAAGGTCTTATTCGGCCTAGTTCTTCTCCATGGGGTTGTCCGGCTCTCTTTGTCAAGAAGAAGGACAAGTCTCTGCGTATGTGTAGACTATCGTCCGCTCAACGCAGTGACTATTAAAAACAAGTACCCTTTGCCTCGCATTGATATCCTGTTTGATCAATTAGCCAAGGCCAAAGTATTCTCCAAGACTGATCTGAGATCTGGGTATCATCAAATCAAGATTCGACCTGAAGACATTCCTAAAACGGCTTTCTCTACCAGGTGTGGGTTGTATGAGTATTTAGTCATGTCCTTTGGTCTGACTAATGCCCCTGCTCATTTCATGTACCTGATGAATTCGGTGTTCATGCCCGAACTAGATAAGTTTGTAGTGGTGTTCATCGATGATATATTGGTGTACTCTGAGGATGCACGAGAACATGAAGAGCACCTTCGTATTGTACTCACTAGATTGCGAGAACATCAGCTTTATGCCAAGTTCAGCAAGTGTGAGTTTTGGCTGAAGAAAGTGCCTTTCCTAGGCCATATTTTATCCGAGGAGGGTATTTCTGTCGACCTGTCAAAGGTGCAAGAGGTTCTAGACTGGAAGGCCCCAACTTCAGTGCACGAGGTTCGGAGTTTTCTCGGTCTAGCTGGATATTATCGGCGCTTTATTCCAGACTTTTCCAAAATAGCTAAGCCTATGACCAAGCTACTGCAAAAAGATGTGAAGTTTGTGTGGTCCGAGGAGTGTGAAGTTGCTTTCACCGCTCTACGCCATTTGCTGACCACCGCTCCTGTTCTGGCACAGCCTGACGTTGAAAAGCCATTTGATGTCTTTTGTGATGCATCTGGCACTGGCCTAGGTTGTGTGCTTATGCAAGAAGGCCGAGTTATTGCCTATGCTTCTCGGCAGCTGAGGAAACATGAAGCCAACTACCCTACTCATGATCTAGAGTTAGCAGCAGTTGTACATGCATTGAAGCTCTGGAGACATTATCTGTTGGGTAATCTATGTCACATCTACACTGACCATAAGAGCCTCAAATATATATTCACTCAGCCCGAATTGAACATGAGACAAAGAAGATGGCTGGAATTGATAAAAGACTACAATTTAGAAGTGCACTATCATCCCGGCAAGGCCAATGTTGTAGCTGATGCTCTCAGTCGGAAACAACATGTTAGACCTCTCCTAGAGGAAGGCTTCAATTTATTGCATCCGGTGGTCGTGCACAATATCATAGTCAGTTGCTCATTAGAAAGTCAAATCATAGAGCTCCAAAAATCTGATCCTGGTATTTATCACATCAAGAGGAAAATGCAAGAGCAAGACACCAAGCATTTCAAGGTAGATGAGAAAGGTGTACTGTGGTTTGACGATCGACTAGTTGTACCTAAGGATCGTGACCTACGCAACAAAATCTTAGAAGAAGCTCATTCTTCCAAGTTGTCCATTCATCCGGGGAGTAGCAAAATGTACCAAGATTTGAGACCTCGTTTCTGGTGGACCAAACTGAAGAAAGAGATAGCAGCTTATGTCGCAAGGTGTGATACTTGCTGCAGGGTAAAGGCAGTTCACCTCAAACCTGCAGGTTTATTGCAACCCTTGTCGGTTCCAGGTTAGAAGTGGGAAGAAATCAGCATGGATTTCATTGTTGGACTTCCCCTTACTCAAAAAGGACACAACTCTATATGGGTGATTGTTGACCGTTTGACCAAGTCGGCTCATTTTATTCCTGTACACTCTACATACCGGCCCTCCGACTATGCTGAGTTGTACTTCTCTCAGATAGTTAAATTGCACGGAGTGCCTCGCACTATTATTTCTGATAGAGGTCCTCAGTTCACTGCTCGGTTTTGGGAGCATCTGCATTCACTCCTTGGTACAAAATTGGTTCGCAGTTCAGCCTATCATCCTCAGACCTCCGGCCTGACTGAGCGTGTGAATCAGATTCTAGAGGATATGTTGAGGGCATGTGTTATATCTTCCAAGGGTGCATGGGAGAAATGGCTACCCTTAGCTGAATTCTCATACAACAATAGTTATCAAGAGAGTATCCAAATGGCTCCTTTCGAAGCTTTGTATGGCCGCAAATGTAGAACTCCTTTAAACTGGGTCGAACCTGGTGAAAGGAGGTACTACGGAATTGACTTCATCAAGGAAGCCGAGAAACAAGTTCTCATTATTCAGCAACATATGAGAGCCGCCCAAGCTAGGCAGAAAAGCTATGCTGACCGAAGAAGAAAGCCAATCGAGTTTGAAGTAGGTGACTTTGTGTACCTAAAAGTATCGCACATGAAAGGAGTAAACCGCTTTGGTGTTAAAAGAAAGCTTGCCCCAAGATATGTGGGTCCCTACCAAATCATTGAGAAGAGTGGTAAGGTAGCCTACAAAGTGCAACTTCCTCCCGAAATGAGAGCTATTTTCCCTGTATTCCACGTGTCTCAACTTAAGAAGTGTCTTCGTGTGCCCGAAGAGAGAGTTGAAACAAGAGATATCAAGTTACAGTCAGACCTATCTTATGAAGAAAAGCCCGTACAAGTTCTCGATGTCAAAGAACGAGTGACTCATGGAAGAGTGATCAAACTTTTTAGAATTTTGTGGAACCGTCAAAATGAGAGAGATGCCACTTGGGAAAGGGAAGACTATTTACAAGTAACTTATCCCTCGTTCTACGAAAAATGGTACGTCTTTCAAATCTCGGGACGAGATTTTTGTAAGGGGGGAGGGCTGTAACACTCCAAGTGTTAGCTTGCATGATAACCATGAGCATTGCATTAACATAAGCATCATCATGCTCACTCATAAGCATCTATCATGATCACATGTCATCTTATGCATACCATGTATGGTTGAATTGCTTGTGTGAAGTGAATTGAGTGACTATAAGGGGTAACCAATGCAAACAATTGTACATTGTCTTCCAAAATACTTCAATCATGTTTAGAATATCATTTGGAACAAAGTTCATGTTGAAGGTTTTGGCCAAAAATGCCCCTAGGTTAAGGTTAAACCTAGAATGGCTTAATTGACCTCCTAGACCCCATTTCAAAGATGTTTTATGAAACTGGTGTTAGAGACCTTGCATGTCTTTGACACCTGAACCAAAGTTGTAGATACTTTCATAAGCTACAAAAGTTATGTTGATGACTTTTTATGAAAAAGCATGGAACACTTCCAAAATTCACTCACAAGCCAAAAATCAGGGCTGATTTCACACTTAGCCAAATTTGGCTAAGTGTTGGATCACGCAGTTTCGGCCAAGGGTTGTTTGGAGCTTTGTAGTTTGAAATCCAGACCGAGTTAGACTTTGATCTTGTAACCAAAGTTGTAGAGCTCGTGTAGCTCTGTCCAGCGGATCAAATCCCAGCCAAAACCACCGAGTGAGCTGAGAGTAAAACGTCGACGAACTTCGGGATTCAGTCACTGGCCATGGCGACTGAACCGCCCGATTCAGTTTGGACAGACGCCGCCCGCCGCCGCGTGTCCGGCCACCTATCGACCGTACGCCGCCGACGACCCCGCCTGTCAGCTCCCACGACGTCCCTAAGCTGCCACGCACCGAGTGGACGCCTCAGACGCGCTCTCCACTCGCTCACTGCCTCCCATTTCGCTCCGCCGTCGCCTCAGGAAGCTCCGCCGTGCTTCGGCGAGCTCCTCCGGCCGTTCCACCGCGTCTCCGGCCAAGCCAGCCCGCCAAAAGCTTCGCCAGAGCCTCCTCTACCTCGGCGTCACCTCCTTGGCCACTGTCGAGCAAGGGTAAGGCGGCATTGCCAGGCTCCGAGCAGTTCTCCCTCGCCGGAGTTCCGCCCGAGCTCACCGGCAACGTGGCCAGGCTTCTCTGCTCCACCATTTCCTTCCATTCTTGCTCCTATCGCTTCCCCTTGGTTCACTGATGCTCGGCGTGAACCTCTACCGCGTCGCCTTTGCCTGGATCCGCCGGCGTATCGCCGCGCAGCGCCGCCGCTCCGCCATTCCCGACGGCGAGCACCCTAGAGTCCAGTAGAGCGTGCGTAATGTGGGTCAACAGAGTCGCCTCGATGAGAAGAACACGTAGGTGCCCTTGGATCCGGCCGAGACCTCGCCGTCGTCGAGCTTCGCCGGCGACGAGCGTCTCCCCTGCCTCTGTCTCACTGACACGCGGGTCCCGGACGTCAGTCTCTCTGTGTCTCTCTCTGGTTCACTGTTTTGCAGAGCCAAAGCTGATTTTGTAAAATTCATATCTGGAGTTTTAGAGATCCAAATGTGGTGCTTCCAATTTTGTTAGTTTCCAGCATAAGTCTAGTTTTTAATAAAAATATGAAACATGCCATGTTTTTGCAGAAATAAATAGATATAAATTAATCTTGGTTTTTCAGTGGGTAATTTTATCTTGAGATCTATTGATCTGCTGGCCATGCAAATTTAGGGAGTTGTTACGTTTGTTATAAATAGGCTCTGATAAATTTTTCATGATTTTTGGAAGTCTGGTTGGGAAGTTCAAATTTAATCCTTGCTTAAATAGGAGAATCTTGTGGTAATTTTGATAATTAAAGTATAACTCCTTTTATGGTGAAACTTGCTGAGTGTTGTACTTATGAGTAGACAAAGCAAGGAAAAATCTGAAATCTGTTGTTTGACACTTTTGGATAGGGTTTTACATTTATGCCTTGCATGCCTTTACTAGCTTGTGATTTTCATACCTCACAATGTGTACATGCAAATGTTCTGAAAATTTTACAGTGATCTTATGTTAGCATAAGTAGCTTGCTGTAATTTTCTTAGGATTTTTGGAACAATTGGAGTATATGTTCATTAAATCACCTTAATAATTAAATAAATGGAAAAGGTGATGATAGAAATAGTTTTAGACCTTGCCATAACGTTTTCTGGTGTTTCTTAGATATGTTCTACCTATTGGTGCAATTGGATTGTTCCTTTGATACATTCTCAATATGTGCAAAATATTATTTTTGGCTATTTATGCCTTTCCTAGAGCATTTCTGTACAGCTGATAGAAAATGAGTAAGAACTACTTGAAGATTATGTTTGCTGGGAAACTTGTCTATAACAAACTGGTAGCTAACTTACCAATCTCCTTCGTGTCCAAAATTCATGACATTTGGTTGAGTAGTTTAAAAGTTATGCATGTTGCAAGTAGTTGCTGCAAAGTGCTTGCTCTCTGGAATTTCCAGAGCAGCCAGCCAGCTTGGTAGGTTTTAGCATATTTCGGTTGGGAATCATGTTGGGATGTCTAAAAGTAAATTGTAGACAATTTGTGAAGCTTTCCAGAAAGTGCTTACTTGCTTAATTTGGTTAAGTGATACTCGAGTTATAGCTGAAACTTGGGACTGGTTGGTTTGTCTGCTAAACCAGTGACTGGGTAAGAGTAGCTGGGACTTGTTTAACTTGTCTATTTAGTCTCTCCACCAGAAAAGAAGTATGCATTTACTGGTTATTCCATGACTCACTTATTTTTAGAGTTTATGCTCATGTTTTACCTTGTTTATGTCCCTTTGGCTCTTCATCATGACATCATACATCATATGTGCATTCCCCATATTCATCTTCTTGTCATGCATCCATAGGTGTACCCAAAGGAGTGACGGTACTGGAGTACGAGTTGCCGGAGCCGGAAAGACAGCAAGGGGAGCTGCCTCAAGGAGCTGAGGAGGAGGAGGATTTGCCAGAGTGTCCTGACCATCGTCCCTCGACCTACGTGGAAGGCAAGCCCCGGAGCATTATAAGTCTCCTACTATTTTATTATCATAATCGGCTATCAAATGACTATGGTTATATATTGTTGCATTAAGTGGTAGGCGTTGATATGACACCCTTGCTGCATAATGACTACCTTGTCCACCTTAATCGTTACCAAAGTAGGTCCAGGATCGAAGTAATGCTTAGCCATGCTTAGCTCGGTAGAAGCCGGGTGATTTCCTGTCACCTGCGAGAGTTAGGTGGATAATGATCACGGTTGGCTATATTGGCTATCGTGGAAATAACCATGTGTTAATAATGAACTGGAGACCGGTCGGGATGACGATAGTGCAGCAACAAGGCATGGAGGTCTTGGGTGTGAATCTATCCCCGTCTGTGTCGTTTAAGGACCGAATCGCTGTACGTCCCCGTGTCATGTTGAACGCATGCCTATCACTTAGTTGGCCGGATAAGTCGTTCCGACCACGAAGCCTACGAGTGAATCTCCAGCCGGATATCCCGTTCGGTTCAAGTGCGCACCCCGGTTGGTAGCAAGGATGTGCGGGGAGTCAATGGCATAAGACCGAGGTGTCAGGTTAGAGTCCTGACCCTGGCAGATTGGCGGTCCCTGGGGGTGCGGCGCCGTACGGACCCGCAAATTGGTCCGGAGTTGTGCTAAAGGTGATCCGAGCTGCCGTCATGAAGTATGCTTGGGTGAGTGTTAGGAATACCCCTCCAGCTGGATAGGAATCGATTCGAATCGCCGTCTCTCCCGGATAGTGAGAACTTGACTTGGGCAGCGGCAACGTAGAATTCACTAAATAAACTTAATGGTTATGATGAGAATGATGATGGCTAGGTGAAAATCTCGATATGGTTATTATTGTAATGCTTAATACACAAGTGTATGATTAGATTAGGTGCAAATCTAGTGGATAGTTGCTAAGTAAAGAACTTGCTGCTGAAATATGATAAACTCAACAAAGGCTTTTATGCAAAAGGTGAGTTAAACCAGTCCATAAATATCAGCCTTGCATACTCCTTGGTGTCACTTTATTTCTGGTTTATGACGGGTAAGTCTAGCTGAGTACATTCTCGTACTTAGGATTTTATTTACCCCTGTTGCAGATGATGTCGTCTATCACGGCTATTGTGCTAACTGTCATCACCCACCTGCGGATGATGAGTAGATCATGGGCGTGATCACCTCCTTTACCTTCAGTTGTGCTTTTGTTGGGACTTGACCATGGATCTGGCATGTATTATAAACTGGGTTGTTGTTGTTTCAAAACTACTTTGTTTCCGCTACTGCTATGGTTTGTAATAACCTGTTTCAACTCTGATGTGATGTAAAACTATGTTCTGTGTTGAATGTTGTAATCTGTGATGGTGATGCTTGATCATGTACGATCTTGGTTGTATGTTGGTTGAATCGAGGTCTTTTGGGATTTCGTCGGACTACCGGGTTTATATGGGTTCAAGTCCATTGGCTTGACTGCCTCTGCGGTCGCTAATTCACTTGAAGTCTTATAAATTGGACGGTTCTGTTACACGGCTTGCTAGTACCCACTGATCATCTTTATAGCCGACACTTTGGAGCTCCACGGTGGTTAGCCCATACTCGTCCACGACAATTGCCTTTGGCTTGACCCATTGGCACCGAAAGATTGGTATCTGTAGTTCACCACCGTAGTCAAGTTCCCATATCTCTTCAATCTGCCCATAGTATGTCTTGGTCTCCCCTATGGCCTCGTCGATGCCCTCATATCGAACACCGCTATTCTGTCCTGTGCTCTTCCCGTCCTTCTGTTTTGTGTGAAACCTGTATCCATTGATATCGTATCCATGCCATGAGGTTATCTGGGAGGATGGACCGGATGCAAGCCTCGCTTCATCAGTTTCACCATAGGGAGGTATGCCCTGCTGTTGGATCCACGTTGTGAAATTCATCTTGTGCTGTCTCTGTACCAATGCCTCTGTGCGACCGTTACAACCACGGCGAATCTCCTCTAGGTGCATCTCAACCCAAGTGTCCATGACCACTTACAGATTAAGGGTGCTGTGATGAGCCTCTTGCAACTGTTCTTCTTGTACATTCGTGCGTACTTTCCTCCCCGTGCACCCCATACCCATGGTTCTGCCTTCATGCACAAGGGCTGTAACAGAACCACCCAAATTATAAGAGATTAAGCTTAATAGTGACCGTTTACATAGTCGAACCATCGAGCTTAAGCCCATATAATCCCGGTAGTCCGTGAAATCTCGAAGGATTGCAAACCACAACTCGTACATACAGCCAAGATCGTAATAAGTTCAGCGGTCACCATCCACAAGTACATCCAGTTCACAACATTCATGAAATACATCGGAGTTCTTAAAATTATTACAAACCAAGTTCTCAAGTAGCGGAAGCTTCATAGTTTGAAAATAACACACACGTACTTAGTCTGATACAGTGCCATAGTTCGGTCATTCCCACAAAATCAAAAGAGGAGGTAGAGTGACCATCGCCCTTGGTCTAGTCATCGCCCATGGCTGGGTACAAGCAGAGAATGCAATAACCATAGTACATTTAACCATCTGCAAAACAACATGGGAGTAGAACCTTGAGTACGAGAATGTACTCAGCTAGACTTACCCGTCATAGACCAAAAATAAAGACTCTTCAAGGATCATGAAGGCTATATAGTGGGGTAGCTTAGACTTTTTGCATAAAAGCACTATTCCATTAAACATATCCTAAAGGAATCCTTCTTCTTTTAATTAGCTCAAGTTTGAAAGTATCATTACCTATTATTTAGGTTTGCACCGGCACTATGGCAAACAAATGTAATAATATGATGGTACCTCATCATAGCATTCATGAAATCATTTATCATTGTAACCCAAGTGTTCCATAGTCCTTACTGCTCACTATCCAGGAGCGATGGCGATTCGAATCGATTTCTAACCAGCTAGCGAGTTTATTCCCCACACAAACCACACTCACTGATCAAGTGAGCTACAGATCACCGTGTTGCACTATCTAGGACCAATTCGCGGGTTCGACAGGCACCGCCCATACCCGACACTACAAGAAACACATGGCTTTTTAACGTTTAGTTACGTCACAATATATGGAATTTATGTTACAAATTAAGATTTGTGACATAAAGTTGACAAAAACCAAAACGTGGAAAAGCCCGCGTCATAAAATGATTATGTGACATTTGTTTGGTTCATGTCACAAGCATATGACATTGGTTTATTGTCACAAAATCGTAGGCCTTGCCACGTGGCAGCTGATATGGCAGGGAGAAAAAATGTCACAAACACTACAAAAAATGTCACAATCATCATAATTCTAGTACACGTCAGTAGGCTATTTATGGCCCATTATTCATGCCCATATGTTTGTGACACGCTCATGAAATACAAATAAATTGGAAAAAATCTCAAAATTGACAAATATTGGTCATGTTTTCATTGAAACCATCAACATTTGTACTTGTACAATTTTTCATAGGAAATACAAAGGCAATAAGCAAGCTACACGCAAGTAGCTACAAAACTAAGAGGGTAGCTTGCACAATACAACTCATATGATTTGCTTGCATAACAAAAACTTTCAAAAATAGCCACCATGAGCACTTTGATCCTCTTGCCTGCACCAGTGTACATCTAAGCTCATTCTGACCTGAAAACCAGAGGTTCCATTTATCACTAATGCAGTCTAAACAAAGTTACATGGAAAGGTGCCAGAAGTAAAGAAACCTTGAAAACTTAGAAGCAGATTCTCCGCAGGTAGAATCTACTTTAGCGGAATCAAATGGTGAATGTCACAATCCAAGTCGAGAACCAGTGACCATGACAAAGTAGCACCATCATAGCAATATTTGAAATTTCATCCTAATTTGACATAGAGCACACCAACTTGATTTCACTTAATCCTAAGGTTGTATGGTAACACATAGCAGCTGGTAAATATAAAAAGATACTAACCAGTCAATAAAAGCACAGATTTAACAACTCAATTACTCAACCATACTACACTCACCATCCCATTACAGATCAATAATTCTCCTTTGCTACTATGTTCATGCACCTTTCATAAACACTACAGAAGTAACTTTGGATAAATCTAACCATTTATATTTTGGCAATGACATATATGCTTCTAGAAAAGAAATAATAACAAAGGTCACGATTGGACTTTACTTTTATCTAACCTCTAATTATAAGAAACGGTAAGTTTTGCTAAGTTACTTACGTATGTAGTGATTTCCAACCGCCAAGAAACGTACTCACACTCATAACATTCTGAAAGGATAATGCAATGGTTCAAAAATTTTAATGAATCTAGTGCTATAAAACAACTGTATATGGATTTTGGTTAACGGTTCATGGGTGAGGTCATTCATAGTAACAAGCCAAATGATATCTTCATTCCATTCCTTTGTATATTCAAGATTAAATATTAGCACATAACAGTATACGTGATTGTGTGACTTCTTATTTTCTAAGATTTTATAAGATTTTGCTTGGGTCACAAGAAGAACTCCTTGTCTTTCTTTAAATTTGCACGTAACAGTATACGTGATTGTACTTCTTATTTTCTAAGATTTTATAAGATTTTGCTTGGGTCACAAGAAGGGCTCCTTGTCTTTCTTTAAACGAAGAAAACGCACAAAGCTTTGAGTTTGTAACACTCTCTAATCTACAAAGTCTGTTGTGAAATTAGAATGAGATGTATGTAGGTCTCTGAATCAGCACAAACAAAAAGAATAGTACCACTACCACCAATCTGCACCCCACACGCGCAGCCAAATGCAACTGATTTCTACATTAAGCACCTTATATGCCCTTCTGAATATTTTCAACAACTTTGATTAGGACCTGCACTAAGTTATAGTAATTATTTTGTGAAGAATGGTGTCATACTTTAAAATTCGTATAAAAACTATATCACGTAAATGATATAGTGGCGAAGAGTGGCGAAGAGTGGCGAAGGAGCTGGCGCTGTCCACAGCAGAGGGGGGACGTCGTGGCGCCGGCGAGCCGCGCATGCTGTCCATGCGGCGCCGTCGGCCTGACACGGTCGGGCGTGCGCGGCGCGGCCGTGTCCGAGCGCGCGGGGAGGGAGGTGGACGCGGCGCGGGCAGGCCTGGGCTGGCTTCGCTGGCTAGGCCGGTTGGTTGGCGTCGGCCCGCCAGTGAACAGGCCCCTTTTCCTTTTTTTTAAATTATTTTCCCAAACTCTTTCTAAATTCATTTGAACTGTTTAAAATCATTTTCACCTTTTTCTCCCAAAACAACAGTTGCTCTAAATCAAAAACCCTACAACTTTGCTTTAGGTTGAATTCACAAATTCCAAATAGATTTTGAAATACAACTCAAAACTAGTTATAGGTTTTCAAATAAATCTATTTTGTGAATTTTTGTATAAAATCAATTTCTTAATTTCTATAGCCCCAAAAATATCACAAAATTACTCTTAAAACTTCCAACACTTATTTTAACCTAATTTGGGCAATTCAAGAATTTAGAAGCGAGCATGATATTTTTATCATAATTAATTCTCATAAAGCAAAGCACATAAAATCATACTTGGATTATTATTGTGCCCATGGGATGTGATGCTTTTGCCATGCTTGATGAGAATGCTTATGAATGAGTTTATGAGACTAAGTGTATGCTTAACACCTAGGGTGTTACAACCCTTCCCCCCTTAGGGAAATCTCGTCCCGAGATTTGGGTTACTAACCATTTCTTATGAAATTTTGGGTAAACTGTTTTTAGGTAATCCTCGGTTTCCCAGGTGGCATCCCTATCATCATGATGACTCCACACCACCTTATATGTTTTGACAACTCTGTTTCGGGTTACCTGCTCTTTGGTATCTACGATACCCACTGGTTGCTCCTTATATTCTAAGTCTGCCTTTATCTTGATGCCCCGGGGTTCAATCCTTTGCTCGCGTACCTTCAAACATTTCCATAGCTGGGACACATGGAAGACTAGAAAGATTGAACTCAACTCTTCAGGTAACTGAATCTTGTAGGCTACAGGGCCTTTCTTTTCTAGTATCTGATATGGTCCCACATATCTGGGTGCAAGCTTGCTTCTAACTCGGAAACGCTGAACCTTCTTCATTGGCGTAACCTTGAGGTAAACATAGTCACCTACATTGAATTCAAGTGGCCTTCTTCTCTTATCGGCATAACTCTTTTGTCACGATTGTGCCGCCTTCATATGTTGTTGTATGATTTGCACCTTTTTCTCAGCTTGGTTCACGAAGTCGGTGCCATAGTATCTCCTTTCACCAGGTTCGACCTAGTTTAACGGAGTCCTACATCTTCGGCCATACAAAGCTTTGAATTGAGCCATCTTGATACACTCTTGATAGCTATTATTGTATGAGAACTTGGCCAAAGGCAACCATGATTCCCATGATCCCTTGGATGATAACACACAGGCCCTCAGCATATCTTCTAGCACTTGATTTAGTCTGTTCGTTTGACCCAAGGTTTGGGGATGATACGCTGTGCTTCTTATCAGACTAGTCCCCAAACTCTTATGCATTCGCTCCCAGAAATGAGCGGTGAACTGCGGTCCTCTATCTGATATGATGGTCTTGGGAATACCATGCAACTTAACAATCTCAGCTAGATATAAATCAGCATAATCGGGAGGTCAGTAACGAGTCTTCACACGAATGAAATGAGCCGACTTGGTCAATCGATCTATGATCACCCAAATCGAGTCATTCCCCTTTCGTGTTGTCGGCAAATCTGTGATAAAGTCCATGCTGACCTCTTCCCACTTCCACTCTAGAACCGACAATGGTTGCAATAGACCTGCAGGTTTCATATGTATAGCCTTAACTCTACAAAATGTGTCACAACGGGCAACATATGCTGCTATCTCTTTCTTCATGTTAGTCCACCAAAAGTGAGATCTTAGGTCTTGATACATCTTACTGCTGCCAGGATGAATAGAAAGCTTGGAGAGATGTGCTTCATCCATGATGCGATTCTTCAATTCTCGATTCTTCAGAACTACTAGCCGGTGCTGAAACCACAATACCCCTTTCTCATCAACTCGGAACTGAGTTTTTGGGTCATCTTTGATCTTCTCTTTGTTGTAGAAAATACCCTTGTCTGTTTTCTGACCTTCGATGACTTGACTTTCAAGTGAACAACTGAGCTGTATGTGACATAAGACTTCAGGATGCATGAGATTGAACCCATCCTCAAACAACGGTTGAACCACTTGATAGTGCGGTTTGCGACTCAAAGCGTATGCTACCACATTAGCCTTGCCCGGATAATAATGGACTTCCAGATCATAATCCTTGATCAGCTCTAATCATCTTCGGTGCCTCATATTCAGTTCAGACTGAGTGAAGATGTATTTCAAACTTTTATGATCTGCGTAAATATGACACTTGTTTCCTAGCAAATAGTGCCTCCAGATCTTCAGAGCGTGCGCCACTGCTGCTAACTCAAGGTCGTGAGTTGGGTTGTTGACTTCGTGTTTTCTCGACTATCTTGAAGCGTAAGCTATTACTCTGCCATCTTGCATCAGCACACATCCCAAACCACTTTTTGATGCGTCGCAAAACACATCAAAAGGATTCTCGATATTGGGTTGCACTAGAACAGGAGCGGTGGTTAGTAACTTTTGCAAGGTGCGGAAGGCTAGCTCACACCCTTCCATCCAGACAAACTTATGATCCTTTTGTAGCAAACTGGTCATCGGCTTAGCAATCTTGGAGAAGTCAGGTATGAAACGATGATAATACCCGGCCAGAACAAGAAAACTCCGAACTTCCGAGACAGAAGTTGGTGCCTTCTAGTCCATGACTTTCTGTACTTTTGACGGATCCACAGTAATTCCCTCTTCAGACAGAATGTGCCCTAGGAAAGGAACTTTCTTCAGCCAGAACTCGCACTTGCTGAACTTTGCATACAACTGATGCTCTCATAGTCGTGTTAGCACGACTCTTAGATGCTCAGCGTGATCTTGCTCATTCTCTGAATAAACCGGAATGTCATAGATAAACACCACAACAAACTTGTCTAACTCTGGCATAAAGACCGAATTCATCAGATACATGAAGTATGCAGGAGCGTTTGTCAACCCGAAGGACATGACAAGATACTCGTACAACCCATATCTGGTGGAAAAAGCAGTCTTTGGGATATCTTGCGGACGGATCTTGATTTGGTGATACCCGGACCTCAAGTCTATCTTTGAAAACACTTTTGCCTTGGGCAACTGATCAAACAAGATATCTATCCTTGGCAATGGATACTTATTCTTGATTGCCACCGCATTGAGTGGACGATAGTCCACGCACATGCGCAGCGATTGATCCTTCTTTTTCACAAACAGCGCCGGACAACCCCATTCCGATGAACTTGGCCGGATGAACCCTTTATCCAGTAACTCCTTTAGTTGATTTTTCAACTCAGCGAGCTCATTAGGCGGCATCCGGTACGGCCTTCTAGATATTGGTGCGGTACCTGGTATCAACTCTATTGCGAACTCTACTTCCCTATCTTGGGGAAGTCCTGGTAATTCCTCAGGAAAAACAGCAGGGAACTCGCAGACTACTAGGATCTGTTCTAGTGGAACCACCTGTACTGCACACGAGAGACTGGCGAAGTCCAATCGCCGGGGTAGCTTGACCTGAAGCACACCCTCCCCCTGTGGGTCCTTGAGGGAAAGAGTTCTATTTCCGGCATCTATAAGTGCACCCCAGTCGGTCATCTTATTCATTCCAATGATAACATCCAAAACCAACCCTGGCATGACCACAAGGTTTACACGAAACCTTCGGCCACTGATATCCAAGGTAACCCTTGTTACTGTTTTGTTAGTCAACACATCAGCCCCTGCTGAGCTGATGCGATATCCATAACCCAACTCAGTAACTGGTTGGTCATGCTTTTGTGCAAATGCTTGACTCATGAATGAATGCGATGATCCGGAGTCAAACAAAACAACTGCAAGATGTTGGTTGATAGGAAACCTACCAGCTGTGACCGGTTCTCCTTCCGGAATTTCCTCTATCGAGGTATGGTGCACTCGAGCTGGGTAGGTTGTCTGCTGCCACTTGGGGTAGGGACATTCCTTAGCAAAGTGCCCCATCTTGTGGCAGTTGTAGCATGGACCCTTGGTCATGTTGTTCGCGGTAGGTGCCGCAGCTTGAATTGCCTTTGGCTTGGCCGGAGCTATCGCTATCTTGTACGGCTTCTGCTGAGTTGGATGCCCGGTGTTCCTTCTCTGCGGCGGTCGGAACCTGGCACTTGGGGCAGGAGGATGATACTGCTGTCACCCTACCACCGGTGCCCTAGATTGAGATGTCCCGGCTTCAAAAGCCCTCTTACAAGACTTGGATGCACTATAGTTGTTGTTATTGTTTTCCTGGGTCAGACAGTCACTGATGTAAGCATTGAAGGTAGCCCGGGTTCCTGTACCCATGGTCTTCAACATCTTTGGGCCCAAACCTCTCTGGAAACTAGCAATCTTCTTGGCCTCCATGTTCACAAACTCAGGGGTGTAGCGAGCGAGATTATTGAAAGCGTGTAGATACTCCTTCACAGACTTGGTTCCCTAGGACAGCCTCATGAACTCCCCAACCTTCATTTCAACCACATCCGAAGGAATGTAATTTCCTCGGAAAGCGGTGGTGAAGCGGTTCCAGGTGATTGGGGTCCCCACTGGGTAGGTGGTACGGTGATGGGACCACCAAATCCCAGCAGGTCCTTGCAGCTGATGCGCTGCATACTCAGCCTTAAGTTCTTCAGTCATCGAAAGAAGACGGAACTTTTGCTCCATGGTATAACCAACGGTACCAACGTGTTCGTCTCCCTCTTGCGACACGATCCCTCCCCACCATTCGCCCTGAAACCTAGCACAGCGAGCTGGCCACCGGCAATAGCGGACCGGCGGCGCTGCCGCAGCGGTGCCGGCCACCACACTCCGGTAGAGCGCGCTAGTGCGGCTTCTCGCGACTCAGGGAGCCACGGCGACCACGATGCGTGCGCTAGCGAGGCAAGAGAGGGTCGAGAGAGGGAAAGCCAGGGACGCCGACACCGCGGAGAGCTCTGGCGATGCTGCGCACTCTCCGGCGAGCGATTCGGCCGCCTAGGACCGCTCACCTATGCAAAGAAGGCACGTCCGAGCACGCGAAGATGAATGCGGAGCTCGGAGAGGTGGAAGGAGGCGCTGAGAGGCGACGAAGTGTCGGGAACAGAGCGAAGGGAGCTCGGGGAGCTCCGATGGCGGGCGGCGGTGCTGTGCGCGCAGAGCGGACACGAGAGAGCGCGAGAGAGGGCGAGAGAGCGCGCACCGGGTGGAGGCGAGAGTGGCGAAGGAGCTGGCGCTGTCCACAGCGGAGGGGGGAGGTCGTGGTGCCGGCGAGCTGCGCATGCCGTCCACGCGGCGCCGTCGGCCTGACACGCTCGGGCGCGCGCGGCGCGGCCGTGTCCGAGCGCACGGGGAGGGAGGTGGACGCGGCGCGGGCAGGCCTGGGCTGGCTTCGCTGGCTGGGCCGGTTGGTTGGCGCCGGCCCGCCAGGGAACAGCCCTCTTTCCCTTTTTTTGAAATTATTTTCCCAAACTCTTTCTAAATTCATTTGAACTGTTTAAAATCATTTTCACCTTTTTCTCCCAAAACATCAGTTGCTCTAAATAAAAAACCCTACAACTTTACTTTAGGTTGAATTCACAAATTCCAAATAGTTTTTGAAATACAACTCAAAACTAGTTATAGGTTTTCAAATAAATCTATTTTGGGAATTTTTGTATAAAATCAATTTCTTGATTTCTATAGCCCCAAAAATATCACAAAATTACTCTTAAATCTTCCAACACTTATTTTAACCTAATTTGGGCAATTCAAGAATTTAGAAGCTAGCATGATATTTTTATCATAATTAATTCTCATAAAGCAAAGCACATAAAATCATACTTGGATTATTATTGTGCCCATGGGATGTGATGCTTATGTCATGCTTGATGACAATGAACACAAAATCATGAAACTTCTACAAGAACAACCACAACGAGGTCATTTAGACTTCAAGGTTGAGAATTCCACTATTGTTGTTCCTCTTGCTAGATCAATTAACACGATAGTGGAACCCAAACTTGAACCAGATCCAATTGAGGAGATCTTAATGCTCAATCAAGAGGAGATGGCCCAACCATCCTTTAATCATGAACACTTTGTTCAAGAAGAAGAAGAGTTGGTAGAACCCGTTGAGCTAGACAAAAATAAACAACCTTCACCTCCTTCGATAGAGTTAAAACCTCTTCCTTCTGGCATTAGATATGTCTTTTTGCACAACAACCCAAAAACTCCAGTAATTATCAGTGACAAGCTTTCCGATTATGAAACACAACAACTTGTCACTGTTCTTGAAAGGCATAGATCAGCTTTTGGCTACTCTCTTGAAGATCTCACGGGCATTAGTCCCATTCTCTGCACTCATCGTATCCCTATTGATCCCAATTTTACACCTTCAAGGGAACCATAACGGAGACTTAACAATGCCATGCGAGAGGTTGTTAAGAAAGATGTTCTCAAACTCTATCTTGCTGGGATTATTTATCCTGTGCCACATAGTGAGTGGGTTAGCCCTGTCCATGTAGTGCCAAATAAAGGAGGAATGACGGTCGTTAGTAATGAGAAGAACGAACTCATCCCTCAACGAATTGTCACTGGGTGGCGTATGTGTATTGACTATCGAAAACTCAACAAGGCTACAAAGAAAGATCACTTTCCGTTACCCTTCATTGATGAAATGTTGAAACGGCTTGCAAACCACTCTTTCTTTTGTTTCCTTGATGGTTATTCTGGATATCACAAAATCCCAATCCACCTAGATGACCAAGAAAAGACTACCTTTATATGCCCGTATGGAACTTATGCATACCGACGAATGTCGTTCGGATTGTGCAATGCTCTAGCTTCTTTCCAACGGTGCATGATGTCTATTTTCTCGGACATGATTGAGAAAATCATGGAAGTTTTCATGGATGATTTTACCATCTATGGCAAAACCTTCAATCATTGTTTGGAGAATTTAGATAGAGTCTTGCAGCGATGTGAAGAACAACACTTAATCCTGAACTGGGAGAAATATCATTTTATGATTCAGGAAGGAATAGTGCTAGGACATAAAGTGTCCGAACGTGGTATAAAGGTGGACAAAGCAAAGATTGAAGTTATTGAAAAACTTCCACCTCCCACGAATGTGAAAGGAATCCGTAGCTTTTTGGGACATGCAGGGTACTATAGACGCTTTATCAAGAACTTCTCTCAAATTGCTAGACCCCTAACTAGTCTCCTAGCTAAGGATGCACCTTTCATCTTTAGTGATGAGTGTTATGAATCTTTTCAAACTCTTAAGAAGGCACTCATCTCAGCCCCGATTATCCAACCACCTGATTGAAATCTTCCTTTTGAGATCATATGTGATGCTAGCGATTTTGCAGTTGGTACCGTTTTAGGACAAACCAAGGATAAAAAGCATTATGCCATATCCTACGCTAGCAAAACCTTGTCTGGACCACAGCTCAATTACACTACAACTGAAAAAGAGCTTGTCTTTGCTATCGACAAGTTTAGATCTTACTTGGTGGGGGCAAAGATAATCATCTATTCAGATCATGCTGCTCTCAAGTACCTCATGATGAGGACATCCCAACCAAGCATGCTCCATCTAATTCCACGCCAACCTCTACACCGACTACGCCGGCACCAGCCCAAGCCATTGATGGAGCAATTACCCGTAGCCGAGCCAAGAAGCTACAACAAGAGGTGAACGCGCTACTTCGTGAGAGTTCTATTAATGTTAATGAGAATATTATACTACGTAAGTGTTCTACTTTGGTTGTGCTTAGGTATACACATGAGGAGGGAGGTGACCTAGACCGCAAGGATTGGAACAACACGGTGCAGAACGGACCAGTTGAAAGAAGGGCAGATCGGACCAGTGCGGTGCAGAACAGACCAGTTGAAAGAAAAGATCATAACTTTCACTTCCGAGATACTATGAAGGCCCATGAGCACTTGTTGGAAAGCACTTCGAGTCTACTTTCTAATGCCACCAGTGCCGACCTGTTTGGTAATGCCAGAAAAGCTGCCGACCTGTTTTAGTCGACACTGGTCATCGAGTCATCAGTCTGCATGAAGTTCAAGTTGCCGTGCAAAACTGTACCAATCTACCAGGTTTCGTGGTACATGCTGCACATGGAGTGAAAGCTTATCAAGTTAACTTTCCGTTGCAACAAACTGCACGTCATTTGGAGTTACCAAGAAGGAGTTATGGCTAAAACATTGAAGACTGCACAGAAGACAAAACGACCACGCAGAAACTTTCCAGGAAGGCGTCTCAAGGAGGACCGTTCATACAGTTCGTATTAACTATTTTGTTTCGACTTTCCACCTATCTAGCAGGGCTGTTGCTAGTATAAATACCCCCTAGACTCATTGTTATCTCAGACTTATGATATTGAGAATACAAACCACTTTGTTCAGCTGTGCGCTAACAAATTCAGAGAGAGATCTCTACCCCTTTGCTCTTGTGTTTTCCTTCGCGGAGATTACAGAAGCGGCCGCGTCATCGGCACCCAATCCGTGCTCCTGATCCTCGAGTTTAGGTTGCGTAGGTTGGTTCTTTGAGAGTGTGGTTGGGCGAATCCTTGGTTCAGGCTGCCATATAGAGACGGTGGTTGGCTCCTTGTGCGTGTCGTCAGGTTGCACTAGTTATCCTCGCTGCTTGCAGCAAGTTATCGGCTGATCTTTAGCTAGTTATCCTATGTCGTGAACATCGGAACAACGACCTCACCATCTGGTATCAAATCTCAAGTTTCCACGGTAGGATTTTTACCCTTAGCTATATATATATCTTGTTCGTCCTATCCACCAAAAAGCCATAAAAAAATTGCATTAGCCCTTTGTTTCAATCAGTTTTTCTTGTGAGTTTGGTTAAGTTTCAGTCCATTAGAGTTTTGTTTAGTTGCTGATCATCATATCCTTTGTGTGTCCTTTGTGCCTCTTTTATATCTACAAATTCGTAAAGAAAATCTGAAACCGGTATCATCCTTCGCGTAAACTTTGAGCCTATCAAGTTAGAACGCTGACGATTGTGTCTTGTTTCAAAAAAAAGTGTGTGCAAGTGATATATCTACTCTTGTTCTTAGTTATAAAAAAAAGTATCAAAAAAAAGGAAAGTGAAAAAAAGGAGAGTTGAGGAAGAAAAGTTGTGAAGAAAGAGTAGAAAGTTCACTCTGTTTATGTGCTCAAGTTCTGAATTTTATATCAAGTCACACAATCAGTCATTATCCATCTTTGGTGCGAAATTTTGCTTGGGTTTGATTGCAACACTTGCATCCTAGGCATACTTCTTGTTTGCATCAAATCTGAATTATCTTTGCACGTGTGTTTGATCTATTTACATCACTCATATCTTGTGGTCAGCACTAGGCATTGAACTTCTAGTTTGGATTGTGGTTTAACTTTACAATATCAAGAATTCAGACTGCATTCCTTGTGAAATATATCCCCACCAAGCTCCACAAATAACCCACCGTCATAGGAAAATACTGATCTTGGATTCTCCCAACCATCATTCTCGGTTACCACCTCGCATTGGCCGTTGTAATCTGCGGGGAACTCACACGAGCTTTGGTTGGTAAGAGAGGTGAGATTGTGAGATTCCACATATAATTCCCTATTCTACATATATTGTTGCTTTGCCTTCACTAATTTTTTTACAGCAAGATGTCTGAGCATCCAGAGATTGATGATTGTGTCACAGTGGCACAATTCAATGAGATGAAACAAAGCATGGAGACGCTAACAAACAATGTTCAAGCACTCATGAACCGGTTGCAAATTCATCCTCATCATAATGCAAATGGCAGTCACCATGAAGATGAAGTTGAAGAAAGCGAAGGAGAAGCTGCTCGTCGTGCAAGGGAATGGCCGAGAGAGCGAGCTGCTGCCAATGCAAGAAGACCTCCTTTTCCACGACGTGATCATGGTGGTAGAGGTGCTAGTCAAGGATATGGGAGAGGTATTGGATTGGAAGAAAGTGAAACTGAGGAAGAGGATGAACAGCCCCATTATGATGATCGTCGTCACCGAAGAAATCGTAGGTGTAATCAACACAATGAAGAGAGGTTTGGCAAGTTAAAATTCACCATGCGCCAGTTTGAAGGAGGATCTGATATTGAAGCATATCTTACATGGGAGTTGAAGGTGGATAAAAATTTTCGTGTGCATAATTATTCGGAGAGAAAGAAGGTTGCCATGGTTGCTCTTGAGTTTGATGGGTATGCTCTAATCTGGTGAGAGCAAATGTTGAATGAAGGAGAAGAAGCTGGTCAAGGTGATGTTCGTTCATGGGCTGAAATGAAGAGAGAACTGAGAGCAAGATTTGTCCCCAAACATTATCGCCGTGATTTATTTGACAAGCTACAGAATCTGAAGCAAGGAAGCCTTAGTGTTGATGAGTATTATAAAGAGAAGGAGAAGGCGATGATTAGAGCCAATGTAATTGAAGATGAAGAGCAAACAATTGCAAGATTTATGTCAGGGCTGCATCGGAAGATTCAGTGCATTGTTGAATTTCAGCAATATCGTAATCTTGTTGAATTGGTGCATCAAGCTAGCAAAGCTGAGCGGCAATTGCAGCAGGATATGAAGTCTACTAGAGGAGTATCTTTTAGCACAAAGAGTGCAGCAAGTGGAAGTAAATTTTCACCCAAAGAAAGTGAAAGTAAAGGTACATTTTCCAGCTCAAACGGTGGTGCACGAACTAGCAACCTTGGTTCTTCTAGTAGCAAAGAGTTGGCTGCTCAAAATGAGAAATTCAAATCAGCAAACTCAGTGGGTTCTTCCAGCAAGAGTAGTGGAATTCAGTGCTTCAAGTGTGGTGGTCGTGGTCATGTTGCAAGAGAGTGTCCAAACGCTAGAACCATCATTGTGAATGATCAAGGGGAGTATGAATCTGCTAGTGAGGAAGAACAAGAAGATAGTGGAAGTGAGAGTAATCTTGAGGACATCTGTGAATTTGAATCTGGTGCTGCTCTTGTTGTAACTCAGATTTTGAGTGTACAAATGAGCGATGCTGAAAATGGACAGTGGCACAATCTTTTTTAGACTAGAGCTAAAGTGCAAGATAAGGTTGTCAAAGTGATCATTGATGGTGGCAGTTGCCATAGTCTTGGAAGCAAAGAAATGGTTGAAAAGCTTTGGTTGGAGCTACTGAAACATCCCCATCCATATCATGTGCAATGGCTTAATAATTCAGGTTCTATTAAGATTGCACAACGAGTGAAAGTTTCATTCAAGATTGGTGAATATATTGACACTGTAGAGTGTGATGTGGCGCCTATGACAGTGTGCCACATGTTGTTGGGAAGACCATGGCAATATGATCGGTCGTCTCTACATTGTGGAAGAACAAGGAGTTGATTCTTAAACCCATGACACCGCAGCAAATCCTAGCTGAGCACTTGCAAAAGAGCTCCGAAGTGAGGAATGAGAGTGCAAAAGAAGGAGAGAAAAATAATTTGAGTGCCCTCCACAAATCAGTGAGTGAGAGCCACAAGCCAAACATGAGAGATGACAGAAAAAGAGAGGGAGAGAACTTCGTGATGATAGCCACCAAATCTGAAATGAGAGATGTGAGGAAAAACCCAGATCAAGTACTATTTGTACTTGTGTGCAAGGACACATTGCTTTCAGCTAATGACTTAACATCTGTCCTTAGTGTTGTTGCACGTGTTTTGTAGGACTATGATGATGTTTTTCCAAAGGAAACACCTGCTGGACTTCCTCCTTTGCGCGGTATTGAACATCAAATTGATCTCATCCCTGGAGCTGCACTTCCAAACCGTCCGGCGTAGCGCACCAATCCGGAAGAAAACAAGGAGATTCAAAGGCAAGTACAAAAACTTTTAGATAAAGGATATGTACAAGAAAGTTTAAGTCCTTGTGCTGTTCCTATGATTTTGGTGCCAAAGAAAGATGGTTCTTGGAGGATGTGTGTAGATTGTAGAGCCATAAACAACATCACCGTTCGTTATCGTCATCCTATTCCTAGGCTAGATGATATGCTTGATGAATTGAGTGGTTCTATGATGTTTTCTAAAATTCATTTGAGAAGTGATTACCATCAAATTAGAATGAAGATTGGAGATGAATGGAAAACTGCTTTTAAAACAAAGTTTGGGCTGTATGAATGGTTAGTTATGCCTTTTGGTTTGACCAATGCCCCTAGTACGTTCATGAGATTGATGAACCATGTCTTGCGAGCATTCATTGAAAAGTTTGTTGTTGTTTACTTTGTTGATATTCTAATTTACAGGAAGACATTGGAGGAACATGTTGATCATATTAAGCAAGTTTTGGATGTGCTAAGAAAAGAAAAATCATTTGCTAACCTTGAGAAGTGCACATTTTGTACAGATCAGGTTGTGTTTCTTGGTTTTGTTGTTTCAGGTTCAGGAATTCAGGTTGATGAATCAAAGGTGAAAGCAATCAAGGATTGGCCAACTCCTGAAAATGTGAGTCAGGTGAGAAGTTTTAATGGACTTGCTAGATTTTACAGGAGATTTGTGAGAGATTTCAGCACCATAGCTGCTCCGTTGAATGAATTAACAAAGAAAGGTGTTGCCTTCCAATGGGGTGAACCACAAGAGAGAGCATTCCAAGAATTGAAGAAGAGGCTATCCGAAGCCCCCTTGCTGGTGTTACCGGATTTCACTAAAACCTTTGAGGTTGAATGTGATGCAAGTGGGATCGGAATCGGTGGTGTCCTAATGCAAAATGGACAGCCGGTTGCATACTTCAGTGAGAAGTTAGGAGGCGCAGAACTGAACTACTCGGTGTATGACAAAGAATTGTATGCTTTGGTAAGAGCTCTTGAGACTTGGCAACATTATTTATGGCCAAAAGAATTTGTTATTCATTCAGACCATGAGGCTTTGAAATATTTAAAGGGGCAAGCAAAACTGAATCATAGACATGCCAAATGGGTTGAATTCATTGAAACTTTTCCATTTGTTGTGAAACATTAGAAAGGTGAAGAAAAATTGTTGCTGATGCTTTGTCACGTAAAAATGTTTTGTTGAATCAACTAGATGTCAAGGTTCCAGGACTTGAAAGCATAAAAAAATTGTACCCTACTGATCATGAATTTTCAGAACCATTTGCAAATTGTACAACTGGAAAAGGGTGGGAAAAATATCATATACATGATGGATTTTTGTTTCGAGCTAACTGTTGACACCGTTTTTGGGCACGTGTCTAGGATGGCAGGATAAGGTGGCAGTACGATGTTTACAAAGCGGGTTGCCGATGAGGATGGTTGCCGATGAGGGAGAAGTTGAATGTGACTAAGTCCACAGGCAGTAATATGGTGCCGATGGCTAGATAAGAAAGTCTGCCGATGACTATGGCAAAGGATCTGCCGATGATGCAAAGGAGGAGTCTGGAAGCTGTCGGTCGTTATGTGGAGGAGTTTCGGTTTGTCACGAGGGATAGTTTTGTTATTTCCTTAATTATTTGCATCGTTTTGTATACGGATTCCGTGTAATTTGGAATTCGAATTCTAATCGTGTCTGGTTGTAGCTCTTTGAGCAGGGTATAAATATAGACCCTAGGGCCTTGTAATAATCAATCAAGAAATCAAACACACGTTTTTACTCATATTCCAGCATTTACTTTTCGACGACTTCGTCATACTTTTTCCTTTTGTTACGAGTTCTTAGGAATTCGTCGACTTAAGCTCGGCGTGTTCTCAAGTTCCGCGTGAGTACCTCTTAGCCGTGACATCCGGGCGCATCGCTGTTGTCAGGACTAAAGTATTCGAGTTATCACCTTTGCCGATAGCAAGGTCAAATCGGCTGGCACGCCTTAACGTTTGAATCGGGTATTAGCCCTTTGTGTTTGCAGACCAGTTTTGCATCAACACATCTTTTGGCACGCCCGGTGGGACCAGATTCAAGATCAAGATCAACATGTCGATCTCTGACCTCGATCAAGAGAACGTCATCCCCGTGACGGAGGCCAACCTCAAGGATGAGCAGAAGCAAGCTATTGCCCAAGCCATGGAAGAGTTCAAGCAGCAATGCCTGAGGTCTTTCAGCATAAACAGGAGCGGCGAAGTGGTCCAGAAAGATGCACTGCCGGCACCACGGCAGGTTACCTTTGACGCCAATCCTGGCAAGCTTCAAGATATGGTTGACAATGCCATCAATCGAGCATTGATTAACCAAGCTGGTGTACTGTCTAATACGGTTTTCAATGTCGTGGCAAGAACTTTCAAGGAAGGACAAATCCCACCAGATTATGTGGGCCCCTCCCATCATCAGCCAACGGCACCAGAGGTCACGGCTCCATCGGCTGCCTTGACGAATGCAAGTGCACAATCTGCCGTCCCTCCAAGTACATCGGGGACTACTGGTGCACTATCTATGCCGATGGCAACCAACCCACAAATTTCAGTTGGGCAGCATAAACTGACAACAGATATGTTGGCATCGGCAATGTCAGGGTTGACTCTTCCTCCCAACTGGTGGGGTTACGGTATGCCTCCAGAGTTGACGCCGGGAACATCACAAATAACTGACATGAGGGGCAAAACTCCTATGACATCGGCACCTCCCAATGCGCCGGTGAACCAGAGTCCTCGGTATACCACAACTACTATTGCAAGGCCTCACACTGGAAATCCTCAAGATTCAATGTTCCAGATGCCCAACGCATCGGCAGAGTAAATGCTGATGCAACAGAGGCCTATGGCCCAGTCGGAGTATGTCAATTCAACGACGGTACCCAATTACCAATCATCGGCAGCACCTATGCCGATGAACGCTAATAATGGATGGCTTGGACAGCAAGCCTTTCCACAATCGCCCCAGCAGAGTTACCAGACTACAGGGTTCCAGCAAGGGCAGGTCTATCCCGGGTTCCAAGGTCAGGGGATTCCCAACCAGCCAATGAATTTTGGACAGCAACTCGGAGGACAGCCAATCGGTGGACAGCAGTTTGGTGGTCCGCAGATTGGAGGACAGGTGATCAATACAATGTTCCGTGCAGATCACATCCCGAACAGACACGTGGAGGTTCGCCACCAAGTGCCAGATCCGCAGCCGCCTCATCGGCAAGATGCCGATGCATATTGGGCCGATAAGATTGCTGAAGTAATGAGGGAACAATTTGGGATAAAACCCAAAGTCAACACTTATTCTTATCGGACACCGTATCCTCCCGCGTATGATTTGATCCCGCTTCCACATCGGTACAAGGTACCGGATTTTACAAAGTTTTCCGGACAGGACGACACGTCAACCATGGAGCATGTCAACAGGTTCATTATTCAATGTGGAGAGGCTGGTAACAGGGACGAATTGAGGGTTCGTCTATTTTCGTCATCATTGTCTGGATCAGCCTTTACTTGGTTCATATCATTACCTCCCAACTCAGTAATTACTTGGGCCGATCCAGAGAAGCAATTCCACAAATACTTTTTCTCGGGGGTTCATGAGAAGAAGATCACCGACTTGGTCAAGTTGAGGCAACGTAATGCTGAGTCGGTTGAGGGATTTGTGCAGAGGATACGAGAGGTCAAGAATAAATGCTATAGCCTGGTTCTGGATGATCGGCAGCTAGCCGATTTGGCTTTCCAGGGTTTGTTGCCACATATCAGGGATAAGTATGCCTCTCAGGAGTTCGAAAGTTTAAGTCATTTGGTGCAGAGGATTTCTGATCAAGACATCAAGCCTTTCGAGCCTAAGAGAGCATGGAATAAGAAAGTGTCATTTGTTGATGAAGCAACAAGCTCAGATTCTGATGAAGAACCAGTAATCGGTTTGGCAGAGTGGGTAAAAAACAAGAAGCCGATGTCTTGTCCTTTTGGGCAGAAGGAACCAGAGAAGTTTGCTTTTGACACCGCTAAGGCTGATAGGATATTTGACTTTCTACTTCAGGAAGGTCAGATCAAACTGTCACCTAACCATGTGATCCCATCGGCAGAAGAGTTGAAGAGGATGAGATATTGCAAGTGGCATAATGCAACTTTCCATGACACCAACGAGTGCAAAGTATTCAGACAGCAGCTGCAATCGGCTATAGAGTCAGGGAGAATCAAGTTTGACAGTTCCAGAGCCCAGAAGCCGATGAAGATAGACCAACATCCTTTCCCGACAAACATGTTGGATGCTAAGGGGAAGGCTAAGGTCTTAACATCGGAGACAGCTGAGAAGAGTGCATCGGTAGATCCTCAGCATCAAGTTACTACTGTCGATGCAAGAAGTAAGGGCTTGGTCCAGGAAGGAACTAGCTCAGGAAGGCTTCCTTGATCTGGTATCGTCATAACTCATAGAAGGCCTCGAGAAAAATGGCAACAACGGGAAGATCGGTATCGGCGCCAGCAGGAAGATTATCGACGGGAAGAAGAAAGACGCCGACAGGAGTGGAATCGGCACAGGGATCATTGGAATTGTCCATTCTTCATCCATTGTTGGGAGGAAAATATCAAGCTTCCTACTGTCAGAAACTGCCCTGAGTGCAACGGTTATGATCGGAACCAAGAAGAGCTCGAGGGAATGGCTGATGCGCGGGTTCCCGATGAATTCATATTTTGCAGGGATGCTAACACGCATCGTATGGAGTCAAGGGAGAACCGACGCCCGACGGCAAGGCAAAGGCCACTTCCTCCATGGTGCCCTGGAGGATTAACCAAGATACAGAAAAGGAGATTGCAACATGAAAGGGAAGAAGAGCCAAACAAGGGAGAGAACTCTGGAAGTCGGCAGCCGTCAGACACTAAGAGGGAAGGTCCATCGGCAGGCGTCAACATGGTCTTCATGTTGCTGATGGAGTTTCTTGCACCAGCCAGTGATGATGAGTTGGAATTTTCTAATCAGATAGCTCAGTTGGCTCTGGATCCGATGACGGCTATCTTTGAGAAACCTGCCGATGACGAGAGGCAGCATCTTCAAGCTCTGTTCCTCAAAGGAAGGGTTGATGGGCAGCCAATGACCAAGATCCTAGTTGATGGTGGAGCTGCTATTAATATTATGCCGTATGCAGTATATCGGAAGCTTGGGAAAGGGGATCAAGATTTGACCAAGACCGATATGATGCTCAAAGACTTTGAAGGAAACGTGTCTCCAGTCAAGGGGGCGATATGTGCAGAGTTGACCATCGGCAGCAAAACCTTGCCGACAACTTTTTTCGTGATCAGCGGAAAAGGTGCTTACAACTTATTATTGGGAAGAGATTGGATTCATGCCAATTGTTGTATCCCATCTACAATGCATCAGTGCTTGGTTCAGTGGGTAGGTGACAAGATTGAGATTGTCCCAGGAGATTCTTCTTATGTTATCGCATCGGCAGAAGCGGATACTTACGAAAGGACCAGGTGCATTTCAGGAGAAGTTTGGGAGAAAGATTTTCTCAAAGTTGCTGATTATGAGATTCCACCGATCCAAGCAGTCGGTTCTGATGACGGTTTTTAATGGATAGATTCGCCGATGATGGAAAATTAGGCCAGGGATTCACATCGGCCGATGATTTGGTAGAAGTAGATATAGGTAGTGGTGATAAGCCTAGGCCTACTTTTATTAGTGCTAAATTAGATCCTGAGAGTAAGCGACAATTGACTAGTTTGTTAAAGGAATATAAAGATTGCTTTGCTTGGGATTATACAGAGATGCCTGGTTTAGACCGATCAATTGTTGAACATCGGTTACCCATCAAGTCTGGATTTCGGCCACATCAGCAACCAGCCCGCCGATGTAATCCTAACATTCTACCTGATATTAAGGCCGAAATCACTAAACTTATTGAAGCTAAGTTTATTCGGCAGTGTCGGTATGCCGAATGGATTTCCAATGTTGTTCCGGTTTACAAGAAGAACGGGAAGCTTCGGGTGTGCATTGATTTCAGGAATCTCAATAAAGCTACGCCGATGCCTGTCGCCGATCTACTGGTTGATGCTGCGGCTGGTCATCGGGTCATCAGCTTCATGGATGGTAATGCAGGTTACAATCAAATATTCATGGCGGAGGAGGATATTCCAAAAACCGCATTCAGGTGTCCTGGTCATGTTGGGCTATTTGAATGGATAGTCATGACTTTTGGGTTGAAGAATGCTGATGCTACTTATCAAAGGGCTATGAATTTTATATTTCATGAGTTCATCGGCAAGCTCGTAGAGATTTATATTGATGATGTGGTGGTTAAGTCTGGAGATTTCTCAAAGCATCTTGCCGATTTACAAAAAGTGTTAGAGTGCACAAGGAAGCATGGATTGAAGATGAATCCCAACAAGTGTGCATTTGGTGTATCGGCAGGGCAGTTTCTTGGTTTCATGGTAAATCAGAGGGGTATTGAAATTAGTCGAAGATCTATTGATGCCATCAATAAAATAGTGGCCCCTACCAACAAAACCGAGCTCCAATCCTTGATCGGCAAAGTAAATTTTATCAGGAGATTTATATCGAATTTGTCTGGTAGGATTCGTGCTTTCAGTCCTCTTCTTAAATTGAAAGCCGATCAAGAGTTTATTTGGGGAGAAGAACAGCAGTTGGCTCTGGATGAAATCAAGAAGTATCTAGTAAATCCTCCAGTTCTAGTCCCACCTCAATAAGGGAAGCCCTTCAGATTGTATTTATCTACCGATGGATCGGTTATCGGTTCAGCTTTAGTTCAAGAATTTGAAGGGAAAGAAAGGGTAATTTATTATTTGAGTAGGAGGTTGATTGATGCTGAAACCAGGTATTTGGCCATTGAGAAACTATGCTTATGCTTATATTTTTCATGTATCAAGCTGAGACATTACCTGTTATCGGCTGAATGCACTGTTGTTTGCAAAAATGACGTGGTCCGATACATGCTATCTATGCCGATTATGAGTGGTAGGATCGGTAAATGGATTTTAGCGCTGTCGGAGTTCGATTTGCGTTACGAATCGGCTAAGGCAGTCAAAGGGCAGATTATGGCCGATTTTGTGACTCAGCATTGCGGTCTAGTGGAAACCTTGGAAATTGTACCCTGGACGCTCTTCTTTGATGGATCTACCTGTGACCGGGGGGCAGGAATCGGCATTGTATTAGTTTCCCCTAAGGGGAGGAAGTATGTGTTTTCCTTGCCGATTGTTGCCACATCAACAAATAATCAGGCTGAGTATCAAGCTCTGATCAAGGGATTGGAGTTGTTAAGAGAAGTTCGTGCTGATGCTGTTGAAATATTCGGGGATTCTATGTTGGTTATAAATCAATTGGCCGGAAGCTATGAATGCCGAAGTGAAGTTCTCATAACTTATTTCGAGAGAAGTATGCAACTGTTAAAGGAATTCAAGGATTTCCGATTGGAGCATGTTCCCCGATTGCATAATGAAGACGCTAATCGGTTAGCTCAGCATGCCTCGGGATATCAGCCAATGATTAATGCGACATCAGCAGTCGGTGCCGGTGATTGGAGGAAAGAAATTATTGATTATCTAAAAGATCCATCCAAAAAAGTTGAAAGACGGGTTCGATTTCAAGCAACCAAGTATGTGCTCCTTGAAAATGAATTGTATTATCGAACTATCGACGGAATTCTTCTCCGATGCTTGGGTGATGATGAAGCTAGAAGTTTGATGGGGGAAATCCATGAAGGAGTGTGTGGAGCGCATCAGTCAACTTTTAAGATGAAGTGGATGATTCGAAGGAATGGATATTTTTGGCCAACCATACTTGAAGATTGTTTTAAATATTTCAAGGGATGTCAAGGTTGTCAAAAGTTTGGTAATATCCAGAGAGCACCCGCATCGGCTATGAATCCTATAATAAAGCCTTGGCCGTTCCGGGGATGGGCCATCGATCTGATCGGCCAGATTTATCCACCATCTAGCAAAGGGCATAAGTTCATTCTAGTTGCCACTGACTATTTCACTAAGTGGGTTGAAGCTATTCCTTTGAAGAAAGTCACATCGGCCAATATGATTGATTTTGTGAAGGAGCATATTATTTACCGATTTGGGATTCCCCAAACGATTACTACCGATCAGGGCACCATGTTCACATCGGGGGAGTTCGATGAATTCGCAATCGGTATGGGAATTAAAGTGTTGAATTCTTCTCCTTATTATGCTCAAGCCAATGGGCAGGCCGAAGCGTCTAACAAAGGAATTATCAAGCTTATTAAGCGAAAGATTGAAGAAAATCCTAAGCGGTGGCATACATTATTAAATGAAGCATTGTGGTCTTATCGGATGGCTTGTCATGGATCGACCAAGGTATCACCCTATCAATTGGTGTATGGACATGATGCAGTGTTGCCTTGGGAAATTAAGGCTGGATCTAGGCGATTATCTTTTCAAGATCAATTAACTTCCGATGGTTATGCCACTTTGATGACCGATGAATTGGACGATCTAGCAGGGCATCGGTTAAAAGCTTTAATGAGTATAGAAGAAAATAAGAAGAGAGTTGCTAGATGGTATGATAAGAAAGTGAAGGCTAAAGAGTTTGCCGATGGGGATTTGGTATGGAAATTAATTTTACCAATTGGGACCAAAAGTTCGAAGTTTGGAAAGTGGTCTCCTAATTGGGAGGGTCCTTATCGGATAAGTCGATCGGCTCCTGGTAATGCCTACATTCTAGAAACTCTCGAAGGAATTGAATTTCCCAGAGCATTAAACGGCAAATATTTAAAGAAGTACTACCCCAGTATATGGGTCGATGCATAGAAGTTTAGGTGCCGATAACACTCCTATCGGCTGGATCCAAATGCTTGGGGACAAGACTTGGTGTTTCAAAAGTTTAGGCGGCGATAACAGTCCTATCGGCTAGACTAAAAGCTGAGGAAGCAGGAAAGCGCAGATACAATGCCGATGGAAACTCTATGTGTTAAGCAGCGTCTGGATTGCCGATATAGCGCGTAGCCGAATTTGGTTGGCTGCTTCTATCTCCTTGATGTCATCATCGGCAGAACCTTCTATCGGCTTCAGCTTCTTCTTCAGTTGGAGTGCTTTGCGACCATGAGCATTTCGCTCGCGCTCAAGAAGCCTGATGGTCTCTGGCAATTGGCTCTCTTCCTGTTGGGCTTGGGACAGAGCGTTCTCTACTTCCTTGAGCTCCGCCAACAGGGACTCTTTTCTTGCCGATAGATCGGATATCTTCTGCTTCAGCGCGTCTCCAGAAGATCTCAGGATACCGATGTTCTTGTGCTTCTCATCGGTCAAAAGCTTCTCTTTCCTCATTTCATCGGAGAGTTGAGTCTGAGCGGCTCTATCGGCAAGCCGCCGAGAAGCTCTTTGGTACTGCAGCTGGCGACTCTCCAGATGAGCGGCTTGGAACAGGATTTCTTCAACATCGGCTGGGATTTGGCCTCTAAGAGTTCTGAACAGGGTCTTGGTAGGGTCAGAATCATCAACCAATTGCGCTGTGTCCTGGTGAAGGAGAGCTGACAATTCTTCCAGCCTGACCCTGACCTCTGCCGATGTGATGCCGACCGTCTGAGAAGTGCTTGCTTCTTCACCTTCTTCTTCAGAGAAATCGATGGCGAAGGAGAACAGGCTATCGGGAGAATCTTGTTCCTGGGAGGGAAAGCAAAATTAGCTCATACTTAGAGAATCGGCAAATAGTGCTAACGGTAAACGGTGACTTACTTGCTTCAAGGCGATCTCTTGTCTTTGACTGAGAAGTGCTGACGGAGCTGCAGGCTGATCGGCCAAAGATGTCGATGGAGCTACAGGTTGATCGGCTGAGATTGCCGATGGAACGATATCAACTGAAAGAAGACAAAAGGAGTTATGAGACTAAATAAGAATAAGTTCATCGGTAGCGATATTGTTAAAGTATGTTACCTGGAGGAGGGACAACGGTTGTCTGAATCAGGAGAACTGCCAATGGTATAACTGGACCCACCGGGCCTGTTGTTTGTTCACCCGTGTCAGCTGATGTATCTTCTGTTTGAGATCCTTCCTGTTGGGGTTCTTCTATCTGTGGTGCTTCCTGCATAGGTGGGGGAGATGGTGCTTGCTGTGGCTGGGCTTCTGGAGAAGAAGGAGAAGATTCCACCGGAATTGGAGATACCGGAGGAGGAGGGGGAGTTGCTACCTTCTGGCGCTTTGTTCCAGTCTTAGCACCCGTGGTGCCCTTCCTCTTGGGTTGGCTAGACTGGGGGGCATCGGTACGTTCACACCTGGCTTTATTCGATGCGCCGGTTTGCTGCAATAATGAACAAGAGTTTATAAGCATAAATATAGCCGATATAAAGATAGTCAGCATAAAGGAAAAGATTTGACAAATTGCCTTGAAAGCCCGCGCAAGAGTGGGAGCAGCAACCGTTGGTGATGTCTGAGTTCTTCTGGTGGTGACTTTCCTGAGGCGTACACCCCGATGCACGATGGAAGCTAGAGTGGGAGCATTGTGGCCGATTGAGGAAATCGGGCCTGATGGAAACAAGTCGATCGGCCTGCCACTCCTGCTAACCAATGGAGGAATATTGTCAACCTGCAAAAGGAATACAAGGGTAAGCTGCCGATGGGGGTAATATTGAGAAAATGAAACGTTGGTTTGAGTTACTTACAGTGTCATCGGGAACTTCGTATTCGGAGTCAATCATGCCGCGGTATGAAAGTGCCGATCTGCAGAATAGATGCTCTTTCCATTCTGCCCACCATAACTTGTATGCCTGAGTGATAAAAGCAGCCGGAACCCATTCTGACAGATTTACATCTATATCGGCGTTTGGTGGTAGTTGGGCTGCTCGAGTCCACTCAAGAAGGTTGTTGATAGTTTCTCTGGGTTTTATCACATCGGCATAAGGAAGTGCAATCGGCAACTGGCCGAAAGCTAACTGGCGAGCTAATGCCGATGGATTGTAAAATTCGTAAGTTTGAGGGGAGGTTTTTGTGCTACCAAAGAAATTCACTGGAATGATTCTAGGAGTCACAATTGCCATCATCACCTCATTGTCCCTGTCGAGAGCTTCATCAAATGGATTGAAGGTCAGAGGGAGCATGCTATCTGGGTCATCATAAGCCAACCATGGTCGTTCGTCTCTGGTCAAACCCTCATACAGAGTCTGGAAGAATCGGCTGATCTGATCTGGATTACCCCCTGAACCAGGCAGAACTATGACAGCTTCGCCAAAGTTCAAGGGGGCGCGTGTTGCCGATTCCTCTTCACCCAATACATGGTTTTCAGCTATATCTCTTGGGAAACGCTGTGTGAACAGGTTGAAGTTGAGACGCTTGTGCAGATGCAGATTGAGCCACATGTTGACAAACCACCAGGGGCCTCCCAAGTTGCCAATGGATTGGCCGAGCAGAAGTTTCTGGGCTACTTGATGGAGAAGGTGGTAAGCAGCGCCAAGCAAGTATCGGCCGAGAGGGAATCGGCCACCGTTAGCCAGTCTTTCTGCTGCCGATAGGTAGACAGAAGTCGGTCCTGCCGATCGACCACATAATACAAACTTGTCCAGCCACATGTTCAGAAAGGTGGTTTGTTCCTTTATGGTGACAGATCCTTTCCCACAGTACTTCTGAATGTACCCCGACCAACCGCCGATAGCGCGAGTCTCCACTTTGGCACTAGGGGCAGTATCAAAAAAGTGGGTGCTATCGGCATAAGATATATCTAGACCAGTAAGCATGGCTACATCGGCAAGAGTAGGAGAAGCAGGGCCGTGGCCAAAGGCAAAAGCATTGAGGGTGTCTGACCAAAAGTAGGATGCAACTATCAGCAGTGACTCGTTCCTATGCATATCGGTAATGGACAATCTAATGCATTGGGCTAGATTCCTTTCACCCCACTGAACTTCATTAGAGTTGCTGACCCTCAAGAACCAGTCTTTCCACCCTACAGTTGGGCTGGGCCAATAGCGGAAGGTGTCCTTCCACAGATCTAAGGAAAAATTTTCGGCTCTGAAGGGGATCCTGTTGGTTTCTGTGTTGATAAGGTCAGTTGGATCTGGGTCCCCTAGAGGGCCGAGGCATTGAAGGTGTGGTTGATCGGTGGGGATGACAATTTTGTTGGACAATTCCTAGTGATTTTGGGCGTAAAAAGAAATACAAAGAGGAAAGAAAAGGAAGATGTTCAGTAAAATGAATTGCGAGTGAACAGGGATATGAAGAAAAATACAGAAGACAGGGTGGAGATTTGACCTCAGGGACGACGAACCCGACGGCCATCTTGCTGCGAAGGAAGCGTGTGAAGGCGCCGGAGTTGATGAAGAGGGGTACTTGTCGGAGACCTTAGGAGTTTTGGGTGGCGCCGCCGCTGGAAAAGTAAAGTTGGGTAGTAGAATGGTGTGATGGGGAAGGAGTACCCAAGAAGGAACTATTTATAGGACAAGATGGGCAAGGGCAAATCCGACTTATCTCTTTGCCGCATCCGAGAAATCCGAGGGTACTCAGGTGGATATGGTAACTGTTCGCACGGTAATCCAGGGATTGTGCAGGTGATTTGACGGGAAGCGGTCATTATCTGAAGATATTTTACTGTGCGAGATCTCCTGGTCGGTCCATCGGCGATATTCTATAACGGTCATATTGCCGATGGGCGGATAGAGGGGAAGTAACCGTTTTTGCGAATATCCTGGTCAGAACATCGGCAGATCTTTGTAACGGTATTGTTGCCGATGTACGACTGAGAAAAATGCCCGTTTAGGAAGTTGGGGATTTCGAGGAATCTGCGGAGGATTAGGATCAGAGTTGTCCAGATTGAGGTTGTCGGTTACCAGATTAGGAGCATTAATTGCGGGAGAAGGCATCATTACTGCAGAGAATTTTGGAGCATTAATAGTTTTATACTCCGAAACTGGGGGGCATGTGTTGACACCGTTTTTGGGCACGTGTCTAGGATGGCAGGATAAGGTGGCAGTACGATGTTTACAAAGCGGGTTGCCGATGAGGATGGTTGCCGATGAGGGAGAAGTTGAATGTGACTAAGTCCACAGGCAGTAATATGGTGCCGATGGCTAGATAAGAAAGTCTGCCGATGACTATGGCAAAGGATCTGCCGTTGATGCAAAGGAGGAGTCTGGAAGCGGCCGGTCGTTATGTGGAGGAGTTTCGGTTTGTCACGAGGGATAGTTTTGTTATTTCCTTAATTATTTGCATCGTTTTGTATACGGATTCCGTGTAATTTGGAATTCGAATTCTAATCGTGTCTGGTTGTAGCTCTTTGAGCAGGGTATAAATATAGACCCTAGGGCCTTGCAATAATCAATCAAGAAATCAAACACACGTTTTTACTCATATTCCAGCATTTACTTTTCGACGACTTCGTCATACTTTTTCCTTTTGTTACGAGTTCTTAGGAATTCGTCGACTTAAGCTCGGCGTGTTCTCAAGTTCCGCGTGAGTACCTCTTAGCCGTGACATCCGGGCGCATCGCTGTTGTCAGGACTAAAGTATTCGAGTTATCACCTTTGCCGATAGCAAGGTCAAATCGGCTGGCACGCCTTAACGTTTGAATCGGGTATTAGCCCTTTGTGTTTGCAGACCAGTTTTGCATCAACACTAACAAATTGTGTGTACCCCACTGCTCTGTTAGGCTTTTGTTGCTACAGGAAACACATGCAGGTGGATTGATGGGTCACTTTGGATGGAGAAAGACATATGAGATGCTAGCTGATCTCTTCTACTGGCCAAATATGAGAAGAGACGTCCAACGACTTGTGCAAAGATGCATCACATGTCACAAAGCTAAGTCAAAACTGAACCCTCATGGATTATATACTCCCTTGCCTGTTCCTAGTACCCCTTGGGAAGATATTAGCATGGATTTTGTTTTGGGTTTACCTAGGACAAAGAGGGGAATGGATTCATTTTTTGTTGTTGGTGATCAGTTCTCTAAAATGGCACATTTTATACCTTGTCATAAAAGCGATGATGCTTCCCACGCAGCCTCTCTATTTTTCAGGGATATTGTAAGATTACACGGCGTGCCCAAAACAATTGTTTCAGACCGTGACACCAAGTTCTTGAGCTACTTTTGGAAGACATTGTGGGCAAAGCTTGGAACAAGGCTGCTGTTTTCCACCACTTGTCATCCTCAAACGGATGGACAAACTGAAGTTGTGAATAGAACACTTTCTATGCTGCTATGAGCCTTGATAAAGAAGAACCTGAAGGAGTGGGAAGAGTGCTTGCCACATGTGGAATTCGCTTACAACAGGGCAGTACATTCTACAACTAATATGTGTTATTTTGAAGTTGTGTATGGATTCAAACCCCTTGCTTCGATCGATTTGTTGCCTCTACCATTGTAGGAAAGGATTAACATGGAAGCATCCAAGGATGCATCATATGTCAAGAAGATTCATGAGAAGACCAAAGAAGCAATCGAAAGAAGGTCGAAGTACTATGCTGATTGGGCAAACAAGCATCGCAAGAAGGTGATATTTGAGCCCGGAGATTTAGTGTGGGTACATCTTCGCAAAGACCACTTTCCTGAGAAGCGTAAATCCAAGTTGATGCCACGGGGAGATGGTCCATTCGGAGTGCTGTCCAGGATCAATGATAATGCCTACAAGATTGAGCTTCCTGAAGATTATGGTGTTAGCACAACCTTCAATGTTGCTGACTTGACACCATTCTTTGGATTAGAAGAATCAGATTCGAAGACGACTCCTTTTCAAGAGAGGGAGGATGATGAGGTCATCCCAACCAAGCATGCTCCCTCTAATTCCACGCCAACCTCTACACCGACTACGGTGGCACCAGCCCAAGCCATTGATGGAGCAATTACACGTAGCCTAGCCAAGAAGCTACAACAAGAGGTGAACGCGCTACTTTGTGAGAGTTCTATTAATGTTAATGAGAATATTATACTACCTAAGTGTTCTACTTTGGTTATGCTTAGGTATACACATGAGGAGGGAGGTGACCTGGACCGCAAGGATTGGAACAACACGGTGCAGAACGGACCAGTTGAAAGAAGGGCAGATCGGACCAGTGTGGTGCAGGACGGACCAGTTGAAAGAAAAGATCATAACTTTCACTTCCTAGATACTATGAAGGCCCATGAGCACTTGTTGGAAAGCTCTTCGAGTCTACATTCTAATGCCACTGGTGCTGACCTATTTTGTAATGCCAGTAAAGCTGCCAACCTGTTTTAGTCGACACTGGTCATCGAGTCATCAGTCTGCATGAAGTTCAAGTTGCCGTGCAAAACTGTACCAATCAACCAGGTTTCGTGGTACATGCTGCACATGGAGTGAAAGCTTATCAAGTTAACTTTCCGTTGCAACAAACCGCACATCATTTGGAGTTACCAAGAAGGAGTTATGGCTAAAACATTGAAGACTGCACAGAAGACAAAACGACCACGCTGAAACTCTCCAGGAAGGCATCTCGAGGAGGCCCGTTCACACAGTTCGTATTAACTATTTTGTTTCGACTTTCCACCTATCTAGCAGGGTTGTTGCTAGTATAAATACCCCCAAGACTCATTGTTATCTCAGACTTATGATATTGAGAATATAAACCACTTTGTTCAGCTGTGCGCTAACAAATTCAGAGAGAGATCTCTACCCCTTTGCTCTTGTGTTTTCCTTCGCGGAGATTACAGAAGCGGCCGCGTCATCGGCACCCAATCCGTGCTCCTGATCCTCGAGTTCAGGTTGCGTAGGTTGGTTCTTTGAGAGTGTGGTTGGGCGAATCCTTGGTTTAGGCTGCCGTATAGAGACGGTGGTTAGCTCCTTTTGCGTGTTGTTAGGTTGCACTAGTTATCCTCGCTGCTTGCAGCAAGTTATCGGCTGATCTTCAGCTAGTTATCCTACGTCGTGAAGATTGGGACAACGACCTCACCACCTCCTCACTAAGAAAGATGCTAAGCCTCGTCTAATTCGATGGATTCTTCTACTCTAAGACTTTGACATAGAAATCCGAGATAGGAAGGGAGTAGAGAATTCCGTAGCCGACCACTTGTCTAGGCTTCAATATAAAGAAACACATGATGATCTTCCCATAAATGATTACCTAAGGGATGACACCCTGCTTAAGATAACACATGCAGATCCATGGTACGCAGACATTGTAAACTTTATAGTAAAATGCTATGTCCCACCGGGTACAAACAAAAGGAAGTTGCTTCACGATAGTCATTTCCACCTTTGGGATGAGCCATACCTTTTCTGAGTCTGCGCTGCTGGACTCTTGAGAAGGTGTGTTCCTATGGCTGAGGCTACTCAAATTATGGAAAGATGCCATGCCACGCCACATGGAGGACACTATGGTGCATTCCGGACACATGCTAAAATTTGGCAAAGTGGCTTTTTTTTGGCCAACGATGTATGAAGATACAAAGGACTTTGTCAGGAGATGCCACCGATGTCAAAAACATGGGAATATCAACCCACGAAATTTAATGCCTCTCACAAATAATCTTCAAGTAGAACTTTTCGATGTATGGGGCATTGATATCATGGGGCCATTCCCTATGTCCGGGAATTACGAGTATATCTTAGTAGCTGTGGACTACGTGTCCAAATGGGTAGAAGCCCTACCTTGTCGATCAGCTGATTCAAAACATGCCAAGAGATTGTTCCATGAAGTAATCTTTCCTCGCTTTGGTATACCTCGGATAGTTATAAGCGATGGAGGTTCCCACTTCATTGACAAAATCTTCCGGAAGTACCTAGCCGATCATGGAGTTCGACACAACGTCGCAACGCCATACCATCCTCAGACTAGCGGTCAAGCCCAAACAAATCAAAAATATTTTACAAAAGACCGTAGATGAGATAGGTAAGGGGTGGAAGGACAAACTTCCTGATGCACTTTGGGCATGTAGAACTGCATTCAAAACACCCATAGGCATGTCACCTTATCAACTTGTATATGGAAAAACTTGTCATTTGCCTATGGAAGTAGAGTTTAAGGCTCATTGGGCACTCAAGAAATGGAACATGGATCTCCACCTCGCTAACGAGAATCGTCTGATGCAACTATCTGAGCTAGAAGAATGGAGAGAGAAAGCCTACCACAATTCAAAGATCTATAAAGAGAGAACAAAATGATGGCATGATAAGAGAATCAAGCACAAGGAATTTAAGCCTGGAGATAAGTGTTGACACTTGCTAACACCACTTGAATACTAGGTTGTCATCCCCAGCATGGCACTAGAGTGTACTATGGTATTTATACGCACACAGATAATCCGCAAGCGCACGGATACCGTTGAAGCTTTTACCCGGTTAAAGGTTTTATCGTATCCACAGGGAAACGGGAGAACTGATCTACGCTCTAACTTAACCAAGATAAGTAAATAGGTGTGAATAGGAAAGATGATAGAATCGAATAAGAACAATATTAAAGGTAAGATAACAGTGAGTGATAATATAAGAATAGAGAGTAGAGCAATTCTAGTATATGGGCGATGGTAGCAGAATAGAGAGGATAACTATGGTTTCTCTACTTCAAAGGGGTATGTCTATGTCTGGGACGAACCACGTGATAAGAGTACACCACAAAGGATGCTTATCCATAGGCCGATAAACCCTACCCGTCCTGCTAACGAGAGGTGGACTACAGGGGACCAACGTAACTGTCACCTACGCGGCCTACCACACGATCCGGCTAGTCAGGGGATATCCACAAGTAATCTAGGTCTAAGCACCACGCTTACACCTATACTACAACTCTAACCTGTAGGGTCCTATAGATTAGAAGTACTCAAAAGAGTTGTGAACCAGAACATACATGATTAGTAATTGCATAATGAATAAGAAGTAGATAACCAGAGGCATCCCATGAGCAAGCTTGATTAGAGCTTGATCATGGCGAAGTACAACCGGAGGAAGAACTGACAGGCCGGCCTCTCCTCTAATCCTCCTTCGCTCTCCATCTCGCTACTATCTAGATCTACTCTAGTTTAGAGAAGAGAGGAGAGCTCTCATCTCTAAACCCTAGCTTTTGCTCTGTCTATGAATAATGATCAAGGGGTGCCTCCTCCAGGGGCCAGGGGGTCTGGTTTTATAGTCCCCTCAAGTGAACCTGGGCCGTCGGATCAAACCGACATTGATTGAACGATTATTCTTGATCCTTTAGGTTGGTGGAGCATAATCCGCGAGATTGAGCGTGATTGGCCACAACTCCTGGGCGGGCGCCCAAGGGGGGTGGGCGGGCGCCCTGCCCCCGGGCCCGATTCGCCTCCGCTTCGGTCTCGTGGCTTCTGGAGTCTTCTAGATGTAAGATAATTGTGCGGCACGTTAATATCTTTACGTAATCCCGACGTGTGGGCCTTTCTTCCTTATTTCCTGAGAACCCCCTGCAGAAATAAACAAACACCAAAACTCGTGGAATTCTGTCAGATAAAACCCTAAGTCTAGATCTTGATTTCATTTGGATCCTTTTCTTTGTTTATTTGATAATTAAATTTGATACTTAAGGACCGTCAACAAACTCCCCCAAGCTTACCTCTTGCTCGTCCCTGAGCAAGGATAGACTCAGCTATGGATCATAAGTAGTTGTAATATCTTTAAAAATTTGACGGTACACATGCTTTTAAATAAAATCTCATCTCTGAGTTAGAATAAACTGTCAAGACTTAAAACTTACTTACTTTACCTACACCATGGGACTTGTAACCGTCACTTCTGTCTTGAGTGGTTAAAAGATAGAACAGTCTAGCCAAGTGCCATGTCTCTTATTCTTGATCAGCTATAGCTCTGGAGTTTTTGTAGATTTTCAAATAAAACTCAGAGATTCCTTTGTATGACTCTCTCATATCTCTCTTTTGTGGTATTTCTGGATCCTTACCAAGGCAGTGATGGTATATGCCTTCTCTCAAAATATGTGGTATTTGTGGTATAAGGCATAGTGACATTGCCTTCTCTCTCACCCTACTCTAATAAGGCTTTAATATCTGGAGCTCATAGGTGGGAGATAAAGTATACATACTTACAAGACATTTATTGTATAGTCAAACCATGGATCCAAAGAAACAAATCAATAAGCCAAATCAAGAAGTGCATGTGTGGCGAATGTATGGTGTATAGTGATGATGGTGATAACAATGGTGAAAGTCTAATTCTACTTTTGCTCTTATGAGGGGATACATACCTTCCTTGCTTTTTGAAACTTTATGAGGAGAATGAGATGCTCTTCTTTTTCTTTCCTCTCAGGTGGGTATCTTGTACCCCTAATTCTACTGTTGGACACTTGTCCATTTTTACCTCTCGTCTCACTTTTTCTTTCTTTCGAGGTTCTGGGCACTTGCCCCTTTTTATTTCCTCATTTCTTTTTCTCTCTTTTTTTTTAGATAGCATTCATCTCTTGAGATAATATAGCAAGTGGTAGTAATAAGATAACTCGATCATTTATTTCACAAGGGGAAAACAGAAATATTTTTGGTTATTCTCTCCCGTATTAGGAGTAGAATGATTTTGGGTGAAACTGGAGATGGAAATGGATGGATATATATGGATGGTACTTCCGGAGTAGAAGTAGCATATATGAGTGAACGTGCAAGTGAATCTTGATTTAACCACATGACAAGCTCCTAAGGGTCTACACAGCTTGACCACACTCAATGCTCATAAGCAGTAAATAAATGTGTGGCTCAAAGTCTAGCAAGCATGTATATATGGCTGTGGTAGGAATTTAAACTTTCATCATACAGGAACTCACCATGCAATATTTTAAAGATTTTTCAAAGATAAAATTCTCCAGAATTCTAGCATCTCTAGGAATAGATAAACAGCAGCTCAACCTTCCCATATCATATCCGTTAACAACTTAGATTTCAGATCAAGTTTTCATCCCACAAGTTCAGATCTAGAGCAAGCTTTAAATTATAACAGTTATGTCTAAACTAGAGAGAGAACTTCAAATTTGCAAATTAGGCAGAGCAACTATTCATCATATCCATGCTAGAGTTTTATTATTAAGATTCATAGCAAACTTTATTTATTTATTTATTTATTTAGCAAACTAAGAAAAGATATATATATATATAAGCATAAAATCTTTATTTGGTTTTTCATAGTTTATGTATTTTAATATTCTACTATAATATAAGTATAAAGATAGGTAGAAATACTTAGCGAGATAAATAGGGGTGCTCTCCCCCAAGCTGAATTTTGACGTAATTTCTCTTGATGTAGCTAGCAGGTGGCAGAGGTGTATTTGAAAGTCAGCAGCATTCTGACAGCAATTAGAATGTCCTCCGTCTGCTAGTCTTCTTGATTCTTAAATTCTGTAGAGCTTAAATAGACAACAAAGCTTGTGGAACTAATTAAGTGTTAGCATAAATATCTAGCCTTCATCTTCCTCAATAAATATTACTCCCTGTTTTTATATTTTTATTTTATAAAGTAGAAAAGAAATATTTATTTTATTTTTATGCCACCACAGTGAAGGTACTTATGGGTTTTATGCCACTCGTATACTCATATGGGGCTTAGTATTTTTTAACATTTTTATTTTCTTTTCAAGATAGCATGATTAACTAATAATCTATTTAAGGAAAGTAAATAATTAAATGGAAAAGGGAATGCAGAAAGGATAAATATGGATAACTACCAATCTTACCTTTCGGCGAGGGTTCAATGTTTTAAGTCTTCTTGTCAAGACTTCTCATCGTGTTCATTCTTCAGGTGCATAATTTGATTCAGGTGCGGACCTTGACGTCTGCACCTCTTGATACGGTGTCACCCACGTTCTTTGTGTTGCCCAGTAGTTCGAAGTGCGGTGTTGGCAGTATCCTGCTCAGTGTGTTTGTGCTCGTAGTGTACCTGCTCATAGAGACAAGGCAGAGATCAAGTGCATGGGCCCTGTTGGTGGAAAACACTAACAGAACCAAAAGTGTATTTGTTCTTCTCTAACCTTAAGCATAGTGAGCAAGACAAAGTTGATGGATGATAAGTTCATGAGTGTAGCACTTATAACATTTGTCAGATCGCTCAACCTTATGGAAAGATAATCTATTTATGTATATGTCTTTTTCTTTATCTCTCAATGATTGAATGTGTAACATTTTAGCTCATATGATTAGGAGTGTGGGATCATGGAGGTAGTACTAAGAACAAGGATTAAAGGACTAAACATGTTTGATCAGTTGGGTTGGTTAATCTAGAGTTGTAAATCATACACGTTTGTCTCTTTTATTTATATGAACGCCAGAACCAAGGAGAAGCTTATAAAAGTGATAGTCAAGTACCTTAAGATATTACCTTGCTGGAAGAGTGATGGTACAATATCATCTTGTGGAAGCTTTCGTTTCTTAGCGGTTGTGCATCGTGTTTGTGGCACCCTCCATAGATCATCTCTCTATGATGAGTGAGCTATGTCCTTCTTGTGCAAATTGTTAAACTTCATGTGTCACTCTCTTCGTCTCTGATGTGAGTTTATCTCAGGACTTCCCATGTTGATATTGAAAGTTTTCCTGCAGGGGTTAGTCTGACAAAATATACCAATATCCACTCATGCAGTTTTTAGCTCAATAACCAAACTAGACTCCATGTCTAATCAGATTAAGGAAGGCTATTTAACCTAAGCACCATGCTTAATTTAAATGCCAATGGACGTATGGCGAGTACTTCCAAACCAACACTTGCTAGTAAATAGACAAAGGTAGCATGACAGCGTTTATAGAGATCTACTCAGGTGGAGATGAAGTAGTGTGATTAGTATTTAACAAATTGAGCATGTCTCAGAGGTAGGGACAACCAGCATAGCAACATGGCAAAGGATGTTTTTATGTAAAGTACTCCCCCAAGCTTGAATTTTGCAAAATTCAAGTTTGGATGAATTTAATTCAATGTTGTATGATGATCGGTTAGACATACCTTGTGCTTGTCATTCATCCGATCTTCTTGCTCTAATCCTAGAAAGGTTAGTGACAAGAATACCCGAAGGAATATTTTTACAATTATCCTTATATGCTTAATACACAAGGTAATGTTGCAAATAATTAAAAGCTCATGTTACGATCTGATCAATGCTTATTTTAAGACACTAAGCTTGTCCTTGGGAAACCATCAGTTTATGTTGGCGAAGTGGTTTCCCCTCCGATGCCAACCTATATCTAGATCAACTCAATGAGACCTGCAATATTTATTATAGACATATGCAACGACAACCACCCTTTTAAAGTTTTTATAAATAGAAAGAAAGAGGGGGTTGGAGATCTCAAGTGTGGTGATGTCGGAGAGACCAACAGATTGGGAAGATGTTGCATATGAGCTTGGAGTAAACGAAGTGGCTATGAAAGAAATTCCATGCTCATTAATGTTATCTTCGTCTCTAATCTGAATGTTCGGAGTTTCTTGTGGATTGGTCTCACCTATGTCCTCTTTTGTAGTTGGATGAATCTCATCTTCAAAGGGAGTCAAGAACTCACCATTTGAAATTGAGCCAAAGTCAGAACCTATTAAGGCTTCTTCCTTATCCATCCATTCTACACATTCTAGCCATTTAGAACTTGTGATCAAAATAGGGGAGATGTTAGAATTTTCTATATGGCTTAGCTCTCCTTCTATGGCATTACTTGACATGCCATCCTTATGGTCTTCATGACTCCTATGGTTTGGTCGTCTTGGTGAATTGCTAGGATCATCATGAGACTGAAAAGAAGAGGGATAAGAGGGATCTCTAAGGTCAAGGATGGATTTAGAACTTGTGAACATGGAAGGGGAGTAGATAGAATTGTCTATATGGCTTAGCTCTCCTTCACTTGATATGTCATCCTCTACTTCTTCATGATAGGAACCAGGACATTCTCTAAGAGAAACATTATTGTAAGGATTTGAATTATCCCTGCTTGAAGGTCTATTATAGAACCAAAAGTCTAATCCATCAGCATCTAAAAGATTTAAGGTCGGAATTCCTTCCTCCCTTGGAGAATTTTGGGGTATTGATGGTTTAGGATCGATAGCTAAAGTTTGGGATTGAAGTGGTTGTAATCTGGCTATCGAAACTTCTTCTTCTTGTCTAGGAACTGGTTCTTTCTCTTTCTCAGGGATATAAAAGCTAGGAGACTTTCCGCTCATTAAATCAATCAAATTCCAAGCTTCACTAGCGGATAGGTGGTGGAAAGATCCTCCAGAGGCCGCATGAAGGGTTTGCTTATCTTCCTTACTAAGGCCCTCAAAAAAGTGAATTAGAAGAACTTCTTCTGGATAGAAAGTTTTGGGCCAGTGAGAGTAAGGTTAATAAAGCGGTCCCATGATTGCCAAGAGATTCTTCTTCCAGTTGTCTAAAAGAAAGAATCTCACGCCGAAGTTCCACCACTTTGGAGATTGGAAAATATTTAGAAAGAAAACTACTATATAACTCCTTCCAATCTCCATGAACACTCCCTACTTTGAGTTTATACCAATGTCTAGCTTTTCCCGTTAAAGAGAACGGAAAGAGCTTCCATTTAAGGGTCTCATCGGACATGCCTTCTATGCGAAGGAGGTCACAGACTCGATAAAACTCTCTTAGGTGTGTGTATGGGTTTTCCTCACCTTCTCCTGAGAAAGGTTGTTTTTGAATAAATTCTATGTATTCGGGGTCTATCTCAAAACTAGATGCTATGATAGGCTTTGAAGATTTTGGTGGTTCGAGATGTATGCCCATAGGTCTATGAAATTCATAGATAGACATGTTTGAATTCATAATAGACTAGAGATCAAGGATTAGATAAGAAGAAAGAATAGCAGAGATGAGGCAAAGGATAAAAGGAAAATATTTTTTTTTGTTATATATATATATTTTTTTTATAAAATGATTAAACTAGTTCGTAGTCAACTCAGCAACCGTTTCCCCGGCAACGGCGCCAAAAATGCTTGTTGACACTTGCTAACACCACTTGAATACTAGGTTGTCATCCCCAGCATGGCACTAGAGTGTACTATGGTATTTATACGCACACAGATAATCCGCAAGCGCACGGATACCGTTGAAGCTTTTACCCGGTTAAAGGTTTTATCGTATCCACAGGGAAACGGGAGAACTGATCTACGCTCTAACTTAACCAAGATAAGTAAATAGGTGTGAATAGGAAAGATGATAGAATCAAATAAGAACAATATTAAAGGTAAGATAACAGTGAGTGATAATATGGGAATAGAGAGTAGAGCAATTCTAGTATATGGGCGATGGTAGCAGAATAGAGAGGATAACTATGGTTTCTCTACTTCAAAGGGGTATGTCTATGTCTGGGACGAACCACGTGATAAGAGTACACCACAAAGGATGCTTATCCATAGGCCGATAACCCTACCCGTCCTGCTAACAAGAGGTGGACTACAGGGGACCAACGTAACTGTCACCTACGCGGCCTACCACACGATCTGGCTAGTCAGGGGATATCCACAAGTAATCTAGGTCTAAGCACCACGCTTACGCCTATACTACAACTCTAACCTATAGGGTCCTATAGATTAGAAGTACTCAAAAGAGTTGTGAACCAGAACATACATGATTAGTAATTGCATAATGAATTAGAAGTAGATTACCAGAGTCATCCCATGAGCAAGCTTGATTAGAGCTTGATCATGGCGAAGTACAACCGGAGGAAGAACCGACAGGCCGGCCTCTCCTCTAATCCTCCTTCGCTCTCCATCTCGCTACTATCTAGATCTACTCTAGTTTAGAGAAGAGAGGAGAGCTCTCATCTCTAAACCCTAGCTTTTGCTCTGTCTATGAATAATGATCAAGGGGTGCCTCCTCCAGGGGCCAGGGGGTCTGGTTTTATAGTCCCCTCAAGTGAACCTGGGCCGTCGGATCAAACCGACATTGATTGAACGGTTATTCTTGATCCTTTAGGTCGGTGGAGCATAATCCGCGAGATTGAGCGTGATTGTCCACAACTCCTGGGCGGGCGCCCAAGGGGGGTGGGCGGGCGCCCTGCCCCCGGGCCCGATTCGCCTCCGCTTCGGTCTCGTGGCTTCTGGAGTCTTTTAGATGTAAGATAATTGCGCGGCACGTTAATATCTTTACGTAATCCCGATGTGTGGGCCTTTCTTCCTTATTTCCTGATAACCCCCTGCAGAAATAGACAAACACCAAAACTCGTGGAATTCTGTCAGATAAAACCCTAAGTCTAGATCTTGATTTCATTTGGATCCTTTTCTTTGTTTATTTGATAATTAAATTTGATACTTAAGGACCGTCAACAATAAGGTTCTACTATTCAATTCAAGAGTTAAGCTCTTTGGGCATGGTAAGCTACGAAGTAAGTGGGATGGTCCATACAAGGTTATTGACACTTCAACTCATGGAGCCATTACCATCCAAGACGACATAGGTAACACTTTTAAGATAAATGGTCAACGCTTGAAAATCTATCTCGAGCCACAAAACAACCTGGTAGAGGAACTTGATGTGATTGTTCTAACACTCCTAGTGTTAGCTTGCATGATCATCATGAGCATTGCATCAACATAAGCATCATCATGATCACTCATGAGCATCATACCATGATCACATGCCATTTGCTACATATACTATGTGATTGAATTGCTATATGACTTGCTATGGTCGATTGTAATAGGGTGACCAATGCATACAAATGTACATTGTCTTCCAATATACTTTAATCATGTTTAGAATAACATTTGGAACAAAGTTTGTGTTGAGGGTTTTGTCCAAAAATACCCCTAAGTAACGGTTAACCCTAGTTTGACCTAATTGACCTCCTAGACCTCTTTTAAATATGGTTTATGAAAATGATGCTAGAGACCTTGCATGTCTATAACACCTAAAACAAAGTTGTAGTAAATTTCATAGGCTACAAAAGTTATGTTGATGACTTTTTATGAAAATGCTTGGAACCTGACCAAAAGTGGCCCACAAGCCAGAAAACAGTGCTGTTTCTACACTTAGCCGAATTTGGCTAAGTCTGGAACCCTACAGTTTCGACATAGGGTGATTGAGAGCTTTGTAGTTTGAAATCCAAGCCGAACCAGACTTCGATCCTTTAAGCAATCTTGTAGAACTCGTGTAGCTCTATCCAATGGAACAAATCTGAGCCAAAACCGTCGAGTGGATCAAGAGTAAAACGTCGATGAACTTTAGGTTTCAGACACGGTCGACGACGACTGAATCGTTCGATTCAGTTTCGTCAGTCGCCGGCCGGCCGACGCATGGACGACCCATGGCAGCCGTACGTCGACGGCGACCCCGCCTGTCAGCCCCGACGCCTTCACTTGGACGCCACGACGCCACCCCGAGCCTTGACCGTCCACATTTCGCCTCCCCAGCGCTCCCTCTCTCCTCCATTTCACCTCGGCGAGCTCCGCCGCGAACCAGCAGCCTCGCACGCGCTTCCCTCGCCGTCTCCGGCCAAGCCAGCCAGCCAAACCCTTCACCAAAGCTTCCTCTACCTCGGCGTCACCTCCTTGGCCACTGTCGAGCATGGGTAAGGCGGCATTGCCGAGCTCCGAGCCGTTCTTCCTCGCCGGAGTTCCGCCCGAGCTCACACCGGCGACGTAGCCAGGCCTCTCTGCTCCACCATTTCACTCCATTCTTGTTCCTATCACTTTCCCTTGGCTCACTGATGCTCGGCGTGAACCTCAACCGCGACGGCATCGGCTGTGCACGCCGGCGTACCGCCCGCAGCGCCGCCGAGCCGCCATTCACGCCGGCGAGCCCCCTAGAGCTTGGTAGAGTTAGGGTTTTGCACCTCGGCAAGTCCGCCTTGGTGAGAGTGTCACGTTGGTGCCCTTGGTTTCCCCAGAGACCTCGCCGTCGTTGAGTTTCGCTGGCGACGAGCTTCTCCCCTGTCTCTGTCTCTCTATCGCGTGAGTCCCGTGTGTCAGCGGATCCCACCTGTCAGCCTCTCTCTCTCACACCTCTGGTTTACTGTTTTGCAGATCCTGTGTAATTTCTAAAATTCATATCTTGCGTTTTGCAGATCCAAATGATGTGGTTCCAATTTTGCTAGGTTCATGTGGTAGTCTAGTTTTTATTAAAAAATATGAAACATGCCATGTTTTTGAAGAAATAAATATATATGATTTAATCTTGTTTATTTAGGAGGTAATTATATCTTGAGATCTGTTGATCTGGTGGCCATGCGAATTTAGGGTGTTGTCACTTATAACATGAATAGGCTCTGAAAAATTTATCATGATTTTTGGAGGTCTGATTGTGAAGTTATAAATATTTCTTGTTTAAACTGGAGTTTCTTGTAGTACTTTTAATAAATAAATTATAACTTCTTTTATGGTGAAACTTGCTGAGTGTTGTACTCACATGTAAATAAAGCAAGGAAAAATCTGAAATCTGTTGTTTGACACTTTTTGATAGGGTTTCACATTTATGCCTTGCATGCCCTTGCTAGCTTGTTATTTTTGTATCTCACAATCTGTATGAGCAAGTGCCCTGAAAAATTTACAGTAACCTTGTGTTAGCATAGGAAGCTTGCTGTAATTTTCTTAGAATTCTTGGAGCACTTGTGATGCATGTTCATTAAATCACCTTAATAATTAAATAAATGAAAAAGGTGATAATAGAAATGAGTTTAGACCTTGCCATGATGTTTTCTGCTGTTCCTTGGACATGTTCTATCTACTGGTGTATTTGGATTGACCCTTTGATACATTCTTGTTATGTGTAAAATATTATTTTTGCTATTTATGCCTTTCCTAGAGCAATTCTGAGTAGCTGAAACAATTGCTTAAGAACTAATTGAAGATGATGTTTTCTGGGAAACTTGTCTATAACAAACTTGTAGCTAACCTGTGTATCTACTACGTGTCAAAATTTAATGACATTTGGTTGAGTAGTTTGAAAGTTATGAATGTTAGAAGTGACTGCTGCAAAGTGCTTACTCTCTGGATTTTCCAGGACAGCCAGCCACCTTTGTATGTTTTAGCATATTTCGGTTGGGAATCATTCTCGGATGTGTAAAAGTGAATTGTAGACAATTTGCTAAGCGTTCCAGAAAGTATATATTTGCTTAGTTTGGCCAACTGATGCTTAAGTTATAGCTGAAACTTGTGACTAGTTGGTCTGTCTATGAAACAAGTGACCAAGTAGGAGTAGCTAAGGTTGATTAACCTGTCTAGTTAGCCTCTCTACCAGAGAAGAAGTATGCACTTACTTGTTATTCTATGATTCACTTAATTTTAGGAGTTTATGCTCATGTTTATGCCTTGTTGTGTGTTCCTTGGCTCAGCATCATGACATATTGCATTCTATGTGCATTCCCTATGTTTATCACCTTGTCATGCATACATAGGTGTACCCAAGGGAGTGACGGTACTGGAGTACAATCTGCCCGAGCCGGAGGAACAACAAGAGGAGCCACCTCGCGGAGCTGAGGAGGAGGACCTGCCGGAGTGTCCCGACCACCGTCCGTCCACCTACGTTGAAGGCTTGCCCCGGAGCATTATAAGCCTCCTACTATTTTGTTATCATGTCCAGCTATCAATTAACTATGGTTATGTATTGTTGCATTAAGTGTTAGGTGTTGATATAAAACCATTGCTGCATAATGATTACCTTGTCCACCTCATACCTCACCTAAGTAGGTCTAGGATCGAAATGATGCTTAGCCATGCTTAGCTCGGTTGAAGCCGGGTGATTTCCTGTCACCTGCGAGAGATAGGTGGATGCTGATCACGGTTGGCTATATTTGCTATCGTGGAAATAACCACGTGCTAATAATGAACTTGAGACCGGGGAACCCATGCCTATCACTTAGTTGGCTGGATAAGTCGTTCCGACCGCGAAGCCTACGAGTGCATCTCCGGCCGGATACCCTGATCTGGTTAAAGTGCGCACCCCGGTTGGTAGTAAGGATGTGCGGGGAGTCAATGGCGTAAGACCGAGGTGTCAGGTTAGAGTCCTGACCCTGACAGATTAGCGGTCCCTGGGGGTGCGGCGCCATACGGACCCGCGACTTGGTCCGGAGTTGTGCTAAAGGTGATCTGAGCTGCCCTCATGAAGTATGCTCGGGTGGGTGTTAGGAATACACCTCTAGCTGGATAGGAATCGATTCGAATCGCCGTCTCTCCCGGATAGTGAGAACTTGACTTGGGCAGTGGCAACGTAGATCTCACTAAATAAACTTAATGGTTATGGTGAGAATGTTGATAGCAAAGTGATAACCCGGATATGGTTATTAATGTGATGCTTAAGTACTCAAGTGTGTGCTTAGAACAGGTGCTGATCTAGTGGATAGTTGTTAAAGTAATGAACCTGCTGCTGAAATACTATAAATATGTTACTTAGCTTTTTATGCAAAAGGTAAGTTAAACCAGCCCACAAAGATAAGCCTTGCATACTCCTTGGTGTCACTTTATTTTGGTTTATGACGGATAAGTCTAGCTGAGTACATTCTCGTACTCAGGGTTTTATTTACCCTTGTTGCAGATGATGTCGTCTATCACGGCTATTGTGCTAACTGTCATCATCCGGCTGCGGACGATGAATAGATCATGGGCATGATCACCTTCTTTACCTTCAGTTGTGATGTTGTTGGGATGACTATGGAACTGGCATGTAATTAAACTGTGTGTGTGAGGTTCAAAACTACTTTGCTTCCGCTACTAAACTGGTTTGTAATAACTTTGTTTAGAACTCCGATGTGATGTAAAACTATGTTCTGTGATGAATGTATGTAATCTGTGATGGCGATGCTTGATCATGTACGATCTTGGTTGTATGTTGGTTGAATCGAGGTCTTTTGAGATTTCGTCGGACTACTGGGTTTATATGGGTTCAAGTCCATTGGCTTGACCGCTTTCGTGGTCGCTAATTCACTTGAATTCTTATAAATTGGACGGTTCTGTTACAATTGAGTTCATAGAATTCTCACATTAAGCTCTAATAAGCTCTAGACAATTACCTAACCCTTAACATGTTCCACGAGTTTTGTTGTCTATTTGGGTTGTGCAGGATTTTTGAGGCTTAAGAAGAGTGAGACCGAATATGCAGGCCAAAAGAGTGAACGACTATGTCAACATCCAGCTTGAGGGAGACACCCCCACGTGTATCTAGATAAGTATTACTTTTCTTTCTTGGTTTTATTTACTAGTATTCGGAAATAAATAAAAAAATGCATAACCATGAAACCAAACAAAGTTTTTCTTTTGAGTACTATACAATAGTTTTGTGTAATCCTAAGTTTTAAATAAAATTTGATCCAAGTCTAGGTAATTCACAAACATGATATGAGAAGGTCTGAGCTACTATTCATCTTGTTCCAAGTTTCACTAGAGTTCTGGAGATTTTATCTTTTGAAAATCTAAAAATGATGAGATCGTGTTTGACATAATACCTAGTGTCTTATAAGATATAAATATTAAAACTATGGGCACTTACTTTGTTCAAGCCATTGTTAATTCTTGTAGTTTTGGTTGAGAGAATTATCATGATCCAAAGATCAAGATCTTTTGTTTTAAAAATATAAAAGATTCACTCTTCCGAAGTATTATTGCGTTAGAGGCATGGGAGAAAAAAAAGAGTGTGAGACAAGAGGTAAAAATAGACAAGTGTCCGAAGTAGAATTAGGGGTACAAAGATACCCACCTGAGTGAAAAAAATGGACACGTGTCCGATAGTAGAATTAGGGGTACTTGGTGCCCACTTGAAGAAAAAGAAAAAAAAGAAGAGAAAGAAAAAAATGATAGCCCATGGTCCCTCTAATAGGCAATATGCCAGTAAGAGATGACAAACTTTTCAAAAAGGTCAAAGGTCTTGATCTAGGAGTATGACATTCCTCTCCCTTGCTCCGAGCATTGACATAGCAAAATGCAAAGTATGTTAAAACTTTTAAAGCTCTACTTATATATCTTTCGAGAAGAAGGCAAATGCCTCAGTTTTATTATGCAGACTTACAAAAAACTCCAGAACAAAGGTAAGACAGAAGAACTTGAGACATAGTGCTTGACTTGATCGTTCTGTTTTTCAATCACTTAAGACCTTAGTGATAACTTAAAAACCCTGTAGTAAGAGGCATAAAAGTATCCCCTGTTTTCTTGCTGATTTTAGCTTTACTCAGGGACGAGCAAAGGTTAAGCTTGGGGGAGCTTGTTGACGGTCCTTAATGCTCACATTTAACCATCAACTAATCATGGAAAAGGGCTTAAATGCAACCAACACCTAGACTTAGGGTTTTATCTGACAGAATTCCATGAGTTTTGGTGTTTGTCTATTTCTGCAGGGGGTTATCAGGAAATACGAAAGAAAGGCCCACGCGTCGGGATTACATATAGATATTAACGTGCCGTGCAATTATCTTACATCTAGAAGACTCCAGAAGCCACAGGAAGGAAGCGGAAGCCGAACGGAGCCAGGCACTGGGCGCCCGCCCAGTTGACCTGGGCGCCCGCCCCCTGTTAGACTCTAAATAGGAATCTCTTTCGGGAAAGATCTCCACCTACCTAAAGGATCAAGGATAACCATTCAATCAATGTCGGTTTGATCCAACGGCCCATATTCACTTGGGAGGACTATAAAACCAGACCCCCTGGCCCCTGGAGATCATACCTCTTCTACAGAATCAAAGCTAGGGTTTTAATTCTTCATCCAAGTAGAGAGGATCCCTCTAGTTTTTCTAGTTCTACCTCTAGTTCATCTAGTTCTAGTTCATCTAGTTCTAGTTCTAGTTCCTCTAGTTCTAGTTCTAGTTAGTTCTAGTTGTAATCTAGAAAATAGGGAGAGAGAAGAGGAGAGCGGAGGAGGAGGAGCCGGATCTGTCGGATCTTCCTCAACATTGTACTTTTGCAGCAACTGGTTCGTTCTTCATCATTCTCTAGGTTCTTCAATTCATAATCCTGAGTTCTTTAATTACTTTTATTTACATTCAAGTTATTTATTGGATTCCCGATTGCATCAAGTGCTCTAATCTTTGCAACATTAGAGTATTAATTAATAGATTAGACGTGGTGTTTAGTCTTGCAATTACCTGGAATTGCACCCAATCCTGCGGAATGTTGTGGTAGCCCTAGGGTAGTGACAGCCCTAACGGTCGATGTATTCCACCTCGTTCGAATCGGTGTTTGTAGGACCGTAGTCAGAGCTTCCTAGCCCCCTTCTCATCTCTTTCTGTGGTTAGTGTTCTGATGTCCCGAAATAAATAATCTTTGAAGTAATTCTTGATTCTTAGATCAACTAGAGAACTGTCAGGAAACTTCCTCTCTTCCCACCAAAAATAATTATATAGTTATCCTTGGGCGATCTTGAATCTTAATTAGTACACTCACATTCCCTGTGGAAAATCGATACTCTAGAATACTCTCGGGTGAAATCTACATCGGTATCCGTGCGCTTGCGGATTTTTCTGTTTGTATTTAAAATACCCAACAGCCACCCACTTGCGAACCCAGTGTACACCCAGGAACACTCCCTGGCCCTCTGAATCGCCCGGACTTCCTCTTCTTCCCCAACTCTGGCCAACTTCCGCCACGAGCCCCCTTCCTCGTGGCCAGGCCATTCCGCAAGGTATCAAGCTGAGGTGATAGATGTTAGAGCTTCACCGTGTTGTCCCGTAGCTCATGCGCTCGCTTCGTGGTCTTACGCACACGCAGGTCCACCGGAATGATGTTGCCAAGCCGGAGTGCTCGCGCAAAGAAGCCGTCACCGTCGCCAGCAACCTCTGCTACCTCACCGACCTCGGTGATGTGAGCATCGCACTCCTTATCCCTTGTAGAAGCTCTCTAGCGCGTCAGCTCACGCTCTACTGAGCTCTCGTAGCCGGTCTACGTGCGGCCAGTGCCGCCGTCCGCCATGTGTGTGGCCAAGGTAGGGAGAGGGGGTAGCATGCCCGTAGGCAGGGTCAACGGGGTCGCGAAGGAGAGGCGAAGTCGCTGTGCTTCGTCGCGAGGGCTGGAACCCCGCCAGCGGCGGCCGGGAGGACAACCGAGCCGCCGGCAAGGTGAGGGACGATGCTGACAGCGGGGGCCCGCTGTCAGCGACGTCGTGAGGAGGGGGGGGAAGGCGCGCGTAGTGCGTTGGCCGAGCAGATGGGCCGGCCTGCGGGCCAAGCTGCTGGACCCCCCGCGGCACAGTGCCGTTTTTCTTTTTCCTTTTTGTGCAAATTTAAATTATGTTTGATTTTGTGTAGAAAATTATGTGCAGATCCAAAAATAGTGAAAATATTTGGGTATGTTCTATGCAGCGGGTAGAACATAGAAAAAATGTTATATTCCATATTCTGATAATTTGAGCATGTATAAAAATTATACCTTTTATTTAGTAAATAAACATTCCTTGAATTTTAAGAATTTATTACTATGTCCAAAAATCACCAAAATTTGTGAGATGTCTCTGAATATTATTCCCTAGCCTCACACAAAATTTGGTGGCATTTGGATAATATTTGAACAAAATATTAATATATCTTTAATTAGTAATTTAGTAGTAATCCTAAAATATTAGATAATAATTAATTTAATTTTCCAAATTAATAGTTGAGTGATTTTGGAATTGGGTGATGACCTAAGGTCATTAATCTTAATGACCTTTGGTATTTAATTATTGTTTGGTGTTAATACTTAATTACTGTCATTAATACTTAATCAAGAATAATTAAGATAAAAGGGATTAATAATTAGTTGATTAAGAATGATTGCAAATTAAGAAAGGTCTTAGCTTACTGATGCAACCTCTTGGGTAAAAACACTAATGTGGTAAACAACCTTTAATTATTGTTTTAGCTTGCATTTGTACCGAGAAGGAAAGTTGTACTCAACCAAATCCTTCGTATATGTCATAAGCGTGTCATGAGTGTACATCATTTTGCGTATAGTGCACGTGACCGAAGGAGCGACCGTTGAACCAAACCCCGAAGTCGGTGTTCTGTTCAAGGAAGTAGGATCCGAGACTTAGGAAGTCTCCGAGGAACCCACTCAGCTCTGCAATGAAGGCAAGCCCCGGATGCATTAACCCTTCCTTGAATGTTTTAACTATTTTATCACTTATGAATTGAAATTGCTGCATTACATAGTTAAGAATTGGGTTCAACCTATCTGTTGCATTTACTACCTTGATGTTTGTTATCCTATCCTTGGCACCTATTTTATTTCAAATCTGCATAGTAATTCTTAGCCCTGCTTATTAGATAGGCTTTCAACTAAGAAAGTTTGAATGGTTGTTGTGGAATACTTTTATGGTCAATGATGTTTCAACTTGAGACCGGTCGGTGGACTTGCTCTAAGAATGGAGTTTTAAAGTGGTGTCTCCAACTGTGTCGATTAAGGACCGGTCCGTTGATGTCCTGCTGGGTTGAGAATTTATAGTACTAGGCACTTGCCCTCGTAAAGCACGGTCTTGTGATTCCTCAATGAGAGCGGCTACTGTTGACGGTCCTTAATGCTCACATTTAACCATCAACTAATCATGGAAAAGGATCCAAATACAACCAACACCAGACTTAGGGTTTTATCTGACAGAATTCCATGAGTTTTGGTGTTTGTCTATTTTTGCAGGGGGTTATCAGGAAATGTGGAGGAAAGGCCCACACGTCAGGTTTACATAGAGATATTAATGTGTGCGCCAATTTTCTATCATCTAGAAGACTCCAAAAGCCACGAGAATGAACGGGAGGCCGATCGGGCCCGGGGGCAGGGCGTCCGCCCAGCTACAGGAGCCAATCAGGCTCCGCCTCGTGGATCATGCTCCACTGACCTAAAGGATTAAGCAAAACCATGTGATTAAGGTCGGTTTGATCCGACGGTCCACATTCATTTGGAAGGGCTATATAAGCAGGCCCCCAGGGCCCCGGAGAACATACCTCTTCTACAGAATCAAAGCTAGGATTTCAATTATTCATCCAAGTAGAGAGGATCCCTCTAGTTCATCTAGTTCTAGTTAGTTCTAGTTGTAATCAAGAAAATAGGGAGAGAGAAGAGGAGAGCGGAGGAGGAGCCAGATCTGTCGGATCTTCCTCAACATTATAGTTTTGCTGCAACTGGTTCGCTCTTCATCGTTCTCCAAGTTCTTCAATTCATAATTCTTGAGTTCTTTAATTACTTTTATTTACATTCAAGTTATTTACTGGATTCTCGCTTGGATCAAGTGCTCTAGTCTTTATAACGCTAGAGTAGTAATTAATAGATTAGATGTGGTGTTTAGTCTTGCAATTACCTGGAATTGCACCCAATCCTGCAGATTGTTGTGGTAGCCCTAGGGTAGTGACAGCCCTAACGGTTGATGTATCCCACCTCGTTCGGATCGGTGTTTGTAGGACCGTAGTCAGAGCTTCCTAACCCCCTTCTCATCTCTTTCTCTGGTTAGTGTTCTGATGTCCCGAAATAAATAATCTTTGAAGTAATTCTTGATTCTTAGATCAACTAGAGAACTCTCAGGAAACTTCGTCTCTTCCCACCAAAAATAATTATATAGTTATCCTTGGGCGATCTTGAATCTTAATTAGTACACTCACGTTCCCTGTGGAAAATCGATACTCTAGAATACTCCCGGGTGAAAGCTACATCGGTATCCGTGCGCTTGCGGATTCTTCTGTTTGCGTTTAAAATACCCAACTGCTACTCACGCACTGGGCATACTCACGTTCCCTGTGGAAAATCGATACTCTAGAATACTCCCGGGTGAAAGCTACATCGGTATCCGTGCGCTTGCGGATTCTTCTGTTTGCGTTTAAAATACCCAACTGCTACTCACGCACTGGGCATGGAGCGATGGCGAGAGTAGCGTGTACCCTCCTGGCAAATGGGCTGGACAGTGGAGTACCGTGCTCTCGGGTGTCGCGAACCCAGTCAGATCTTGGGAAAGCTAGATTTGGGTTGACATATGCAAGATTTGGTTCTACATAGGTCAGGTGGTTAGGAACTCCAGCTGGATTGCTAAGCGGTTCGAATCGTCGTTGCTCCCCAATTGGGAGACTCAATCCACTAACCCCCATCATAGTTAAATATGCAACTAAGGTATAAACTACGGAAAAATAAAATGTCTCATGAAGTTCGGATCCCGATTCCCCGACTCAGAGTGACATGAAGCTATGGCCATCGGATGAACAACATTGTCATTAAGGACTAGGAATTTACAGACTTGTCTGTAAAAAGCAACTAGATAGACTGTCCTCGAATTCCTTGGCCTCTCGAGGTGAGCAATTCGTGGTTAAAACTTGAAAGTAAGGATGCACTATTAGTAAGCTTTTATGCAAAACAACTTAGCTCCTTGCTCAGCCACTCCTTGTCTACCCTAAGCCTGCATTCCTAATTTCTCCCTTTTTCTACCAGGTAAGTCTTGTTGAGTACCCTAGTACTCAGGGTTTATAACCCCTGTTGCAGGTGAAGTTCAGGAGCCGACTTGTTTCGGACCCTGTTGTGTGACTGTCTTCGAGGTTTACGACGAGGAGGAATAAGCATGACCTGTGGGCATGGTCTGTAAACTTGTAATCTTTGTAATTTGGTTAAAGTTGCTCCATTGGACCTGGCCTATAATAACTATTTGTCTAAGTCCTCCTTTGAAGAACTACTTTGTAAATTAAGTTATATAATGCTTCCGCCGTTTTACTCTGAAATGCTAGTTTGGTTACATCCTGTTTGTGATACTACAATGTCTTCGCAATGAATGATCCTGGTGTTAATATGGTCACTTGCTATCCTGTAAGGGTGAGAAGAAGAAATTTTTGTTAATTGACCATTGCTACTGGTCACGACGAATCCTGTTGTTACGCCACAGGTAGTAGTGGAGTGGGTGTCCTGGGACACTCATCGGACTTCTGGAGTAGATGTGTAACAGAACCGTCCAATTTATAAGAACTCAAGTGAATTAGCGACCACAAAAGCAGTCAAGCCAATAGACTTGAATCCATATAAACCCGGTAGTCCGACGAAATCTCAAAAGACCTCGATTCAACCAACCATACAACCAAGATCGTACATGACCAAGCATCACCATCACAGATTACAACATTCAACACAGAACATAGTTTTACATCACATCAGAGTTTAAAGGAGGTTATTACAAACCATAGCAGTAGCGGAAACAAAGTAGTTTTGAAGCAACATCATCTCAGTTTATAATACATGCCAGTTCCATGGTCAAGTCCCAACAAAAGCACAACTGAAGATAAAGGAGTGATCACGCCCATGATCTATTCATCATCCGCAGCTGGGTGATGACAGTTAGCGCAATAGTCGTGATAGACGACATCATCTGCAACAGGGGTAAATAAAACCTTGAGTACGAGAATGTACTCAGCTAGACTTACCCGTCATAAACCAGAAATAAAGTGACACCAAGGAGTATGCAAGGCTGACCTTTGTGGGCTGGTTTGACTCACCTTTTTGCATAAAAGCCTTTGTTGTAGGTAATTTGTTTATCATATTCCAGCAGCAAGTTCATTAATTAACAACTATCCACTAGATTAGCACCTGTTCTAAGCATACACTTGAGAAATTAAGCATTTCAATAATAACCATATCAAGATTATCACTTTGCCATCAACATTCTCATCATAACCATCAAGTTTATTTAGTGAATTCTACGTTGCCGCTGCCCAAGTCAAGTTCTCACTATCCGGGAGAGACGGCGATTCTGATGAGGACATCCCAACCAAGCATGCTCCCTCTAATTCCATGCCAACCTCTACACCGACTACGCCGGCACCAGCCCAAGCCATTGATAGAGCAATTACACGTAGCCGAGCCAAGAAGCTACAACAAGAGGTGAACGCGCTACTTTGTGAGAGTTCTATTAATGTTAATGAGAATATTATACTACCTAAGTGTTCTACTTTGGTTGTGCTTAGGTATACATATGAGGAGGGAGGTGACCTGGATCGCAAGGATTGGAACAACATGGTGAAGAACGGACCAGTTGAAAGAAGGGCAGATCGGACCAGTACGGTGCAGAACGGACTAGTTGAAAGAAAAGATCATAACTTTCACTTTCGAGATGCTATGAAGGCCCATGACCACTTGTTGGAAAGCTCTTCGAGTCTACTTTCCAATGAATCTAGTGGAGACCAGTTTGGATACTCCATACTGCCTGCAGACCAGAATTAGTATAGACTGCTCAGAAGGTCAATAGTCTATCGTGACAGAATGTTGGTACAACTTGCCAAGTAAAACTGTACCAATATACAGAGTTTCGTGGTGCATGGCATACGTTGCTGGAAAGCTCTTGGAGTCTAGTTTCACACCCAAGAAACGGTTCATCATTTGGACTTTCCAATAAAAAGTTATCGTCAGTTTATTGAAAACTGCTCTGGAGGCCAACAGTCACGCGAAGCCAATTCGGGAATCCATTTCGAGGGGACCTTTCACATTGCCTTCCCTCAGAAACTCTATTTCGTTTTTATACCTATCTAGCAGGGCTGTTGCTAGTATAAATACCCCCTAAGACTCATTGTAATCCAAGACTTATGATATTGAGAATACAAACCACTTTGTTCAGCTGTGTGCTAACAACTTCAGAGAGAGATCTCTACCCCTTTGCTCTTGTGTTTTCCTTCGCGGAGATTACAGAAGCGGCCGCGTCATCAGCACCCAATCCGTGCTCCTGATCCTCGAGTTCAGGTTGCGTAGGTTGGTTCTTTGAGAGTGTGGTTGGGCGAATCCTAGCTTCAGTCTGCCGTATAGAGACGGTGGTTGGCTCCTTGTGCGTGTCGTCAGGTTGCAATAGTTATCCTCGCTGCTTGCAGCAAGTTATCGGCTGATCTTCAGCTAGTTATCCTACGTCGTGAAGATCGGGACAGCGACCTCACCATCTGGTATCAAAGCTCAAGTTTCCACGGTAGGATTTTTACCCTTAGCTACATATATATATCTTGTTCGTCCTATCCACCAAAAAGCCATAAAAAAAATTTGCATTAGCCCTTTGTTTCAGTCTGTTTTTCTTGTGAGTTTGGTTAAGTTTCAGTCCATTAGAGTTTTGTTTAGTTGCTGATCATCATATCCTTTGTGTGTCCTTTGTGCCTCTTTTATATCTACAAATCCCTAAAGAAAATCTGAAACCAGTATCATCCTTCGCGTAAACTTTGAGCCTATCAAGTTAGAACGCTGACGGTTGTGTCTTGTTTCAAAAAAAAGTGTGTGTAAGTGTTATATTTGTTCTTGTTCTTAGTTATAAAAAAAAAGTAACAAAAAAAAGGAAAGTGAAAAAAAAGAGTTGAGGAAGAAAAGTTGTGAAGAAAGAGTAGAAAATTCACTCTGTTTATGTGCTCAAGTTCTGAATTTTATATCAAGTCACACAATCAGTCATTATCCATCTTTGGTGCAAAATTTTGCTTGGGTTTGATTGCAACACTTGCATCCTAGGCATACTCCTTGTTTGCATCAAATCTGAATTATCTTTGCGCGTGTGTTTGATCTATTTACATCACTCATATCTTGTGGTCAGCACTAGGCATTGAACTTCTAGTTTGGATTGTGGTTTAACTTTACAATATCAAGAATTCAGATTGCATTCCTTGAGAAATATATCCCCACCAAGCTCCACAAATAACCCACCGTCATAGGAAAATACTGTTCTTGGATTCTCCCAACCATCATTCTCGGTTACCACCTCGCATTGGCCGTTGTAATCTGCGGGGAACTCACATGAGCTTCGGTTGGTAAGAGAGGTGAGATTGTGAGATTCCACATATAATTCCCTATTCTACATATATTGTTGCTTTGCCTTCACTAATTTTTTACAGCAAGATGGCTGAGCATCCGGAGATTAATGATTGTGTCACCATGGCAGCATTCGATGAGATGAAACAAAACATGGAGACGCTAACAAACAATGTTCAAGCACTCATGAACCGGTTGCAAATTCATCCTCATGATAATGCAAATGGCAGTCACCATGAAGATGAAGATGAAGAAAGCGAAGGAGAAGCTGCTCGTCGTGCAAGGGAACGGCGTAGAGAGGGAGCTCCTGCCAATGCAAGAAGACCTCCTTTTCCACGACGTGATCATGGTGGTAGAGGTGCTGGTCATGGACATGGGAGAGGTATTGGATTGGAAGAAAGTGAAACTGAGGAAGAGGATGAAGAAGAAGAGGATGAACAGCCCCATTATGATGATCGTCGTCACCGAAGAAATCGTAGGCGTAATCAGCACAATGAAGAGATGTTTGGAAAGTTAAAATTCACCATGCCCCAGTTTGAAGGAGGATCTGATCTTGAAGCATATCTTACATGGGAGTTGAAGGTGGATAAAGTTTTTCGTGTTCATAATTATTCTGAGGGAAAGAAGGTTGCCATGGCTGCTCTTGAGTTCGATGGGTATGCTCTAATCTGGTGGGAGCAAATATTGAATGAAAGAGAAGAAGCTGGTCAAGGTGATGTTCGTTTATGGGCTGAAATGAAGAGAGAATTGAGAGCAAGATTTGTCCCCAAACATTATCGCCGTGATTTATTTGACAAGCTACAAAATCTGAAGCAAGGAAGCCTCAGTGTTGATGAGTATTATAAAGAGATGGAGAAGGCGATGATTAGAGCCAATGTAATTGAAGATGAAGAGCAAACAATTGCAAGATTTATGTCAGGGCTGCATCGGAATATTCAGCGCATTGTTGAATTTCAGCAATATCGTAATCTTGTTGAATTGGTGCATCAAGCTAGCAAAGCTGAGCGGCAATCGCAGCAGGATATGAAGTCCACTAGAGGAGTATCTTTCAGCACAAAGAGTGCAGCAAGTGGAAGTAAATTTGCACCCAAAGGAAGTGGAAGTAAAGGTACATTTTCCAGCTCAAACGGTGGTGCACGATCTAGCAACCTTGGTTCTTCTAGTAGCAAAGAGTTGGCTGCTCAAAATGAGAAATTCAAATCAGCAAACTCAGTGGGTTCTTCCAGCAAGAGTAGTGGAATTTAGTGCTTCAAGTGTGGTGGTCGTGGTCATGTTGCAAGAGAGTGTCCAAACGCTAGAACCATCACTGTGAATGATCAAGGGGAGTATGAATCTGCTAGTGAGGAAGAACAAGAAGATAGTGGAAGTGAGAGTAATCTTGAGAAGGACATCTGTGAATTTGAATCTGGTGCTGCTCTTGTTGTAACTCAGATTTTGAGTGTACAAATGAGCGATGCTGAAAATGGACAGCGACACATTCTTTTTTCAGACTAGAGCTAAAGTGCAAGATAAGGTTGTCAAAGTGATCATTGATGGTGGCAGTTGCCACAATCTTGCAAGCAAAGAAATGGTTGAAAAGCTTGGGTTGAAGCTGCTGAAACATCCCCATCCATATCATGTGCAATGGCTTAATAATTCAAGTTCTATTAAGATTGCACAAAGAGTGAAAGTTCCATTCAAGATTGGTGAATATATTGACACTGTAGAGTGTGATGTGGCGCCTATGACAGTGTGCCACATGCTGTTGGGAAGACCATGGCAATATGATCGATCGTCTCTACATTGTGGTAGAACCAATCAATACACCATCAAGTGGAAGAACAAGGAGTTGATTCTTAAACCCATGACACCGCAGCAAATCCTAGCTGAGCACTTGCAAAAGAGCTCCGAAGTGAGGAATGAGAGTGCAAAAGAAGGAGAGAAAAATAATTTGAGTGCCCTCCACAAATCAGTGAGTGAGAGCCATAAGCCAAACATGAGAGATGACAAAAAAAGAGAGGGAGAGAACTTCGTGATGATAGCCACCAAATCTGAACTAAGAGATGTGAGGAAAAACCCAGATCAAGTACTATTTGTACTTGTGTGCAAGGACACATTGCTTTCAGCTAATGACTTAACATCTGTCCCTAGTGCTGTTGCACGTGTTTTGCAGGACTATGACGATGTTTTTCCAAAGGAAACACCTGCATTTCAGACTTATCTCTCTGCCGCATCTATAAAATTCGAGGTTGTTCAAATGGATATGGTAACTATTTGCATGACAATCAAGGGATTGTGTAGGTGATTTGATGGCAAGTAATCATGACCTTGAGGATATTTCACTGTGCACAATATTTTAATCAACCATCGGCAGCGTATCTTGATATCAAGTTTTTGCCGATGGGCGGTTTTCCCTATGACTTGGCGTCGATCGAGGTAGAGGTGGTTGAGAGATGTGTGATCTTTACTGAGATATGAAAATCAAGGCTGGGTTTGTTTAGATTTGGTAACAAATTTTTGTCAAGAAGAAGATAATTATGTAAAGACAATCATTATCTGGAGAGAATTTCGGAGCATTAATGATTTTATACTCAGAAATTAGGGGGCATGTGTTGACACTATTTTTGGAATGGGTCAAGATAATTAAGGCAGACCGATCAGCAATAGAAAGGTTATTGTATTACAGCAGAAGGATGCCGATGAAGATCAACCGATAAAGATGGTGCCGATGATAGGAGATGATCGGTAGAAAGATTCTACTGATTCAGGTTCGGTATAAGGTCGAAAGTGGTGTTTGCTGGATTGTTGCCGATAAGACTTATGGTTACCGATGCCGATGGAGGAGGACGTGAAGACTACTGCTGGAAGGGTGTATATGTGCCGATGGGGCAGGAGCCGATGAAGACTTTATCGTTGTTGGCGCTTCTTAGCGACAGAAGAGAAATCCGCAAGAGCATGGAAGTACCGTTGTAGCACTTCACCCGGAAGTATTTAGGGTTTCATATTTATCCACAGGGAATGGCAAAACGTCACATAGACTCTAAACTAATCACCCTAGAAGATAGAAGGGAGGAGAACACGGCTAAGAGGATACACTAAAGTGATGAACCACTAAGTGGAAAGACCTTCCCACTACTTGCTTGCTTTAGGCCCATTGAGAGTCCTAGGTAACTAGGCGATCCCAGTATGAGCACTACGCTACGACAGATCATGGAGGATTACAATGGATGCCAGATGCTGTCACTACACTAACACCTACCACTCTGCCCAAAAGCCGTACCACATATGAAGGTAGCCCACAACTTAGACACCATGTCTACGAAGGTGACTACTGCTCTAGCGATGCGTAGGATTATCCATCTCTATCAGGAGTCCTCTTACTAGAGCACCCGTTCTAAGAACGAGCGACGATCCCACAAGCAAATATCTTTATGAAAGTAATTCACTTAATGAATCAAAACTGAAATGTAACACAAACCTCGTACTTCAAGTAGTAAGAACGAATGTAGAGGTTCAAGAAGGAGCGAGAGCCGATTGGTCCGGCACTTGGTCCACCGTAGAGTAGAACTTGCTTCGACCCCGCTTCTACACTTCATCTCTTGCCTCTCTCTCTAGCCTAAGTCTAGAATAGCTGGAGCTAAACTAATAAAGCACCACTCCTTCTATTTTCTTCTATCTTCATATATTTAAATGGAGGAGAGGGGGTCTCAATTTATAGCTCCATAAGATGGTTCGGGGCGATCTAAATTTGGTTGTAGGTGAAACCGTCCTATGCATGCTGCCATGAAATCGCTTGAAAAAGGTGGGACCGAATTGCCGCCACGGGGGGTGTGCCCGCACCAGGGTGCGACCGCACCACTAGTGGGCCCCCCTGGCCACCGCCTTCTCGTGGTCGGTTCGTCTCTAGGGCCTGATTCTTCTTGTGGTTATAGATGGATCCAGTTCGGTGTTTTGGTGGGCTTTTCCATTTAATCTTCATTTGCGCCTTTTCTGAAAATGCTTTCTTGAAGTGCGCTTTCTCGTGTCTTTTGCGCCTTTCCACGTGTCATACCTGAAATTGATATTTACAACAAAGCTTGTGGAAAGGTTAGATAAAAGCCCTATCATCTATTTATTTTATTTATAAAAATTATGTTTATAATTATAAGACAAGAAGTGCCAACAAACTCCCCCACACTTGGTCCTTTGCTCGTCCTCGAGTAAAGTGCTATGGACCAAATGGGTTCATCATCCTTGTCAAAGAAATTTGCATACAAGTTTTTTCAAGCTTCACCCGGATTTATGAACTTCAAAGTGTCTACCAAATCATCTTGGGTAATTGAAAGATGGAACAGCTTGAATTCAAATCTACTTGCACAGTCCCTACGCAGAAACTTGTGGTTTTGCAAATTTTTGAAAAGAAAGAAAGAGTATGTTCCTTGAATGACTCTTCTCAAGTCGCTCAAATTTTGTAAGTGGTTCCTCACCAAGGCATAAGGATTTGATGCCTTCTCCTTGATCATCCTACCTCTAAAGGCTTATCTGGTGTTTTGGGTAGGTATGGTAATAGTGGAATCATACTTACCCTGCATATATTGTCGTGTCAAACCTAGGACCATACTGGAGGGAGTGCGCCATACCCTTAGATCAGAATGTGCATCTGTGTGGGATTTTTGGTGGAAGTCCTAATTCTAAATATTCTGGGTCACTCCTTGCAACATGAATCTCTTTTATTTGAATGATATGAGGAACTGAGAAGGAAATAGGTGATAAATTTTTTTTGAACGGGTATGGATTTGCCCCGTTTGCCTTTTGGCTTGTCATATATTTTTTTCTTCTTTTTTTCGAATAGCCCATTCCTTTATTGCTGATGAAAGAACACGTGGAAGAGAGCTTCATAGTAATGAATGAAAGGAATGTAACTGGATGCGCAATTCTCAGGTTGAGATATTGGCATTTTTATTTGGTGGATATATGGGCGCAACTCTAGTGTAAGAGTTGGCGTATTTTTGGGTGGATGGAAAAAAACATGTTGTACGCAACTTCTTAGTGTGAGAGATGGCTTTATTTGGTGGGTTCAAGTGAATTCCGATCTTGGAGGCATGAAACATCTCTCGACAGCGGTCCAAAAATTTGACCAAACTCAACACAGAGTAAGCAGCATATGTAGAAGGTTCATCATAAAGAGATATATTTGGCCATTGGTAGGTAAAAGCTTAATCATTCAAGGAATTTGCTATATGAATTTTTAACTTTGTAAAATAAAAAACCAAGTACTTTGCAAAGACTAGCAAGCATCATATCATCCTACTGTATCACATCCGTCAATTACTTAGATAAAATGGGGTCTCTAACAAAGTGTTCATAAATTCACAGGAATTTTAGCGAGAAATAAAAGGGATGCAAAACATTTTGAACGAAGGAGACAAGTTGATGGAGAATGAAGGTACAATATTTAAACTTTTATTTATAAAACTTTTTTTTAAAATTTAAATGAGGGGAGCATTTATACAAACTGAGTTTTCATGATGATGTGCTTCTCCCCCACACTTGTTTTCTTTCCTGTCTTTGATTAGTCACAGAAAAATATATACATTCCAGAAAACAAGTGCTCAAAAGAAAAGATATTTTCATTGATAATTTAGATAGGCACAATCACATCAAAAGGGAAAATGGTTGAAAAAGGGAAAGCGTGCCTATTTTATTTGTAGGGGGTTCTTACAAACTTTTAAGAACATGCTCCACCCCTGCTGCCTTAGAGATCCTATGCAGCTGACCGCCATAGCCGCAGCGCATCTCATCTAATTCGTCCTTAAGTCCTTTGACACTAAGACGAGCCTTGGCTATGTGATCATGAGCTCTCTCTGCACTAGTGTGGGTGCTCCTATTGCTTGCACAGAGTGGGGTGATGGTTGGCCCTTTGGGCAGCTGCTCAACCTCACTATTGCTAAAGAAACCTTTAGGATATCCCCTGATGACAGTCCTAATGAACTTGTGTTTAGCGCCTAACGTTTCTGCTAAGGGCAAGGCTTTGCTAGCTGAAGCTTCGTCCTTACGAAAAAGTCCCTTCGCATACTCTCCATCAGGTTTGTGTATCCCTCTAATTAAATATGAGCGATTATCATAAACGGGAGACGACAGAGATGGCTCTTCGCAAGACGAAGGCATGACAGTAGCTCCCTTGCTAAGTCCACCACCACCAGTAGTCTTCTTCTTCCGTCCTAGTTTGTTGGGTATTTTAAACGCAAACAGAAAAATCCGCAAGCGCATGGATACCGATGTAGCTTTCACCCGGGAGTATTCCAGAGTATCGATTTTGCACAGAGAACGTGAGTGTACTAATTAAGATTCAAGATCGCCCAAGGATAACTAGAAAGGATGAGGGGGTTGGAGATCTCGAATGTGGTGATGTTGGATAGACCAATGGATTGTGAAGATGTTGCATATGAGCATGGAGTAAATGAAGTGGCTATGAAATAAATTCCATGCTCATTAATGCTTAGAGTGAAATCCATGTGGTACGGTGAAAATGATAAAGTGAGTGTGGTAAAAAAGGAAAAGAAAAAGGATACACGGACGACTTGGTTCGAAACTAGCACAGCTACCGTTCCCCGACAACGGCGCCAGAAAGCTTGTTGGGTATTGTAAACGCAAAAAGAAAAATCCGCAAGCGCACGGATACCGATGTAGCTTTCACCCGGGAGTATTCCAGAGTATCGATTTTCCACAGAGAACGTGAGTGTACTAATTAAGATTCAAGATCGCCCAAGGATAACTATATGATTATTTTTGGTGGGAAGAGAGGAGGTTTCCTGAGAGTTCTCTAGTTGATCTAAGAATCAAGAATTACTTCAAGATAATCTATATCGGGACATCAGAGCACTAACCACGGAAAGAGATGAGAAGGGGGCTAGGAAGGTCTGACTACGGTCCTACAAACACCGATCCGAACGTGGTGGAATACGTCGACCGTTAGGGCTGTCACTACCCTAAGGCTACCACAACAATCCGCAGGATTGGGTGCAATTCCAGGTAATCGCAAGACTAAACACCACGTCTAATCTATTAATTACTACTCTAGCGTTATAAAGACTAGAGCACTTGATGCAAGCGGGAATCCAATAAATAACTTGAATGTAAATAAAAGTAATTAGAGAACTCAGGAATTATGAATTGAAGAACCTGGAGAACGATGAAGAACGAACCAGTTGCTGCAAAAGTACAATGTTGAGGAAGATCTGACAGATCCGACTCCTCCTCCGCTCTCCTCTTCTCTCTCCCTATTTTCTAGATTACAACTAGAACTAACTAGAACTAGAACTAGAGGAACTAGAACTAGAACTAGATGAACTAGAACTAGATCTAGATGAACTAGAGGTAGAACTAGAAGAACTAGAGGGATCCTCTCTACTTGGATGAAGAATTGAAACCCTAACTTTGATTCTGTAGACGAGGTATGATCTCCAGGGGCCAGGGGGTCTGGTTTTATCGTTCCTTCAAGTGAATCTGGGCCGTCGGATCAAACCGACATTAATCGCACGGTTTTCCTTGATCCTTTAGGTCGGTGGAGCATAATCCGCGAAACGTGTCCTGATTGGGCACTGTAGCTGGGCGGGCGCCCAGAAGGGTTGGGCGGGCGCCCCGCCTCCGAGCCCGATCGCCTTCCTGTTCGGTCCCGTGGCTTCTGGAGTCTTCTAGATGATAGAAAATTGTGCAGCACGTTAATATCTCTATGTAAACCCGACATGTGGGCATTTCTTCCGTATTTCCTGATAACCCCCTGCAGAAATAGACAAACACCAAAACTCGTGGAATTCTGTCAGATAAAACCCTAAGTCTAGGTGTTGCTTGCATTTGGATCCTTTTCTATGATTAGTTGATGGTTAAATGTGAGCATTAAGGACCGTCAACAAGCTCCCCCAAGCTTAACCTTTGCTCGTCCCTGAGCAAAGATGAACTCAAGAGTTTCTGCAGTGGTTTCATAACTTAAAGATACACATGCGTTTAAACAAGATCTCATCTCTGGTTAGAGTAAACTGTTAAGACTTAAAACTTACTCATTTACCTTTCACCATGGGACTTGTAACCGTCACTTATGTCTTGAGTAGTTAAAAGATAGAACAGTCTAGTCAAGCACCATGTCTCTTGTTCTTCGATTAACTATAGCTCTGGAGTTTTTGCAGATTTTCAAATAAAACTCAGAGATTCCTTGTATGACTTTCTCTAGTCTCTCTTTTGTGGTATTTCTGGATCCTTACCAAGGCAGTAATGGTGTATGCCTTCTCTCAAAGTATGTGGTATTTTTGGTATGAGGCATAGTGACATTGCCTTCTCTCTCACCCTACTCTAATAAGGCTTTTGATATCTGGAGCTCATAGGTGGGAGACAGCTAATACATACTTACAAGACATTTATTGCATAGTCAAACCATGGATCCAGAAGAACAAGTCAATAAGTCAAATCAAGATGTGCATGTGTGGCGAATGAATGGTGCATGGTAATGATGGTGATAACAATGGTGAAAGTCTAATTCTACTAGTGCCCTCTTGAGGGGATACATACCTTTCTTCCTCGTTTGAAACTTTCAGGGAGAATGAGATGCTCTGTATTTTCTTTTTCTTTCTTTTTCTTTTTTTTTCTTTTCTCTCAGGTGGGTATCTTGTACCCCTAATTCTACTGTCGGACACTTGTCCATTTTTACCTCTCGTCTCACTTTTTCTTCTTCTTTTTTTTTCTTTCGAGGTTCCGGGCACTTGCCCCTTTTTATTTCCTCGTATTCTTCTTTTTTTTTCTCATTTTTTCTTTAGAGCACTCATCTCATGAGATAATATAGCAAGTGGTAGTAACAAGATAACTTGAGCATTTATTTCATAGGGAAAAAAATAGAAATATTTTTGGCTATTCTCTCCCGGATTAGGAGTAGAATATTTTTGGGTGGTTCTGGAGATGGAAATGGGTATATGTGGATGGTACTTTGTGGCAGAACCTCCTAAGTGTTTGGGCCCACCGACACCTGCCATTGTCCTAAGGACCTCTGACGGTGATGCCGGGAGTCCTCCCACTTTTAGAAGTCCGATGAGCATTGCTGGGCGCTCATTCCACTGTTACCTGTGGCGTACCAAGCTGGCTCGTCCTGACCACTGGTAATGGTCAAACAACGAGAACTGCTTCTTCTCGCCCTTACAGGATAGCAAGTGGCCACCTTAACACCAGGATCATTCGTTGCGAAGATAAAGCAGTAACTCAACGACACAAGACCAAAATAACCTTTCAGAGTGAAACAGCGGAAGTATTACATAACTTAATTTATAAAAGGAGTTCTTCCAAATAGTAGAGTGTTATTACAAGCCTGGTCCAGCGGAGCAACAGAGACTTTAGTACAGACAGAACAAATTTACAGACCCTGCCCATGGGTCGCGCTCATTCTTCTTCGTCGTCAACCTCGACGACGGTCACACAACAGGGTCCGAAACAAGTCGGCTCCTGAGCTTCACCTGCAACAGGGGTATTGAAACCCTGAGTACGGGAGTACTCAACAAGACTTATCCGACGGGAAAAGAGGAGAATTTAGGGATGCAGGCTTAGGGTAGACAAGGGGTGGCTGAGCAAGGAGCCAAAGTGTTTTGCGTAAAGCTTACTAGTAGTGCATCCTTATTTTCAAGTTTTACCCCGAATTCCTCCCTCGCAGAGGCAGAGGAATTCGAGGATAGTCTAACTGGTTGTTCCCCATAGACGAATCCGTGAGTTCCTAGTCCTATCATTAAGTATTATTCATCGATGGCCATAGCTTCATGTCGCTATGAGTCCGGGAATTGGGATCCGAACCTCATAAGACATTTTCCCCTTTCTCATTTTATCACTTAGTTGCATATTTAACTACGATGAGGGTCGA